>NC_054701.1:76201555-76254055 GCF_016097555.1 Gigantopelta aegis
AACTTCGTTTCCTTCTTTTCGTTCGCACGTTTCCGGTTTTTCTGCGATAGACAGGTGTCGAATGGGTTAGGTTGTCCAAGCGCACATCCTGGTTAAGGTGTTGGTAACCGTTGTAAGTCCTGAACAAAATGGAAACATTGTCTTGTATCAATGTAGTCAACTTTGCTCACTGGGGGATCAAGTCTGCTAGAATCTGGCTGTTGGTTAATTTGGTCTCCGCAGCTTGACGTCATCACAGGAAATTGAGTTACTCTCAATTTGGACAGGTAACACTGGAACTATCGGCAGTCTGTCAAAATAACCTTTTAGCAAATTGATGTAACAATACCTACAGGGAAGTCCTTTACAACACCCATAACGACTGGTCCCGTCACAAACTTCGAACACAAGAAAACATTATGTAACCGGACAACCATATTTTCTCCAGTAACCGAGGTTAAGGCCAAACTACGTCCTGTATCTGAATTCTCTATACCAGCTAAACACTCTGACGTTATCAGTGACTGGCTACACCCTGTATCTCGATAGACTGATATTGCCTTAGGACACAACTCTTGTTTGACATCACAAACCATGCCAGTGGACACATACGGGTTTACTTTCTCTGCCATGGGACTAACCATTAACTCTCTCGGTAACGGAGCTGACCTCACTAAAACAACCACTTGCGCATTATCGCGTTTCCTTTTAAAACAGCCCCCGACAAGATGGTTATCCTTTTTACAGTAACTGCAATGTGGACAAAAAGTTCGTGCATTGGCTGATAATGCAGGTTTATCCTTACTTTGCCCACCAGGTGCATTCCTTGCCTGACTAGCTGACCAACTAGATGACTCTCCCCGATAGTTACTTTCCCGGGAAAAAACTGGCTGAAATTTCTTCTTGTCACCTTGCTGTATAGAGCTACCCTGTACTACCTGAGCTTTGTGTATTAACACGTAATCATCTGCCACTATGCCTGCCTCCTCTATGTTTTTGATATCACGATCCTCTAAATGAATACGTAAGCTGACTGGTAATCCATTTTTAATATCCTGTAAGATCAACAATTCCCGTAACTCGGTATATGACTCTACCTGATGAGAAATCACCCATTTATCAAACATCCCTGCTTTCTTAACCACAAACTCACTATAAGATTGACCCTGCGTTTTTCTCAACTCGCTATACCGTAAACGATAATCCTCAGGTCGTAACTCATAAGCCCTCAACACTGCAGACTTAACTATGTCGTACTGACTTGCTCGCTCATGACTCATTGAATTATAAGCTACGCTAGCCTTCCCCTTAAACTTAGACACGGCTAACAATGTCCACTTAGACTGAGGCCAATTTAGCTGCTTAGCGGCCCGTTCAAAAAGTTGGAAGAGCATATCTACCTCGTGGTCGTCAAATACAGGCACTGATCTATAAGCCTCCGACATGTTAAACCCATTTCCTTCCTCCGGTCTGACTTCTTCAGTATTCAACTTTAACTCATGTTCCACTTTTAATTTTGCTAACTAGAATTCTGTATCCCTATCTCTCTCTCTTCTCTCTCTCTCTCTCTCTCTCTCTCCTCTCTCTCTCTCTCTCTCTCTCTCCCTATCTCTCTCTTCTCTATCTCTAGCTTCTTTTTCTCTATCCCTCTCTTCTCTTTGTCTCTCTCTCTCTATCTCTATCTTCTTTTTGTCTATCCCTATCTTCTTTTTCTCTATCCCTCTCCTCTCTCTCTCTCTCTCTCTCTCTCTCTCTCTCTCTCTCTCTCTCTCTCTCTCTCTCTCTCTCTCTCTCTCTCTCTCTCTAATGCACGTTCTTCTCTTTCGTACTCAAAGTTTTTAAAAGCTAACTGTTGTTCCTTACTCAAGTCATTTATCTCTATCTCTGGAACAATCTCACTGTCTTCCATAACAGGCCTATCACCAAAAACTTCCTGGATAATAATTGTCTTTATATCACCTAATGTTTTAGCTGATGTTAAATCAATTTCTCGCTCACTCGCGATTTCAACTAATTCGGCCTTACGTGCTCGCTTAATCTCCACTACACTGAGCGTAGGCCTATCCAGCAAATTCTTATCCATGTTTAGATATGACGCACTTATTATTAATTTTTTCTAGTGAACAACGTTGCTACTTCTAGTAATTTGTAAAAATAATTTATAAAGCCCCCATTTACAAATAATACTTTTTAAATATTCATGTCCCGTTTCAGATCCGGGACGAGCGCCCCAATTTTTACTCCTGTCACGGGGATCCTATAATACCCGTAACTGAATAAGACACGATTATCCAAATATCTCTCCTAACTGTATATCTATTAGATCTCTCTGTATCGGGCAGTCCAATACCCGAGTGGCTCGGCTCTAGGTATAATCAGAGATAAGATCTTATGTAAATATAGTTATATTAGCACGTTTAGTTCACTAGAAAACACAACAAAACACAATACACTTTGGAATCTGTATTAACCTTACGCTGGCAAATATATTTGCCGCAGTTAATTAATTAACAATAACAATATAATAACAACCCAGAACTAATCACTTAATTAGTTACTCACTAGGTGTCTAGTTTACACAATATTCTAATCACTTCACCGTGATACAACACACACACGTGTGATAATTGAGAAACGCTGCCAGGGGAACTTAATTAATAAAGGAATTACAACTCTATTCCTAACTGGTTAATTTTTAATTAACCCTTAACTACTCATACAGTAACCTTGTAATACAGAATTAATACTGGTACCTATCACAATAAAGACAATAACCTACAGTTTACCTAGGTCCTCTAGGATGACTGGTTAAGCTTTAATAATTTTAGAACAGTGAAACCTACAATTTACTTCGTCAGATTACCGGAGATACTGTCTAAATAATATTGGTATAATACAGTATTAAAATATTTAAAGTCACATCAATCACATCAAGGTTATACAACAGAGCAGAAAAATATATTTACTACGTCCGGACTGAACTTATATATTTCGTTCAGTGGACGACGTCCGTTCCCCAGCAGCCTTCCAATGTTTCTCCCCGATATATCTAAAATCCTAGCTATTTATTATAAAATCCCAGACTGGCCCGGAGACAGTACGCGGGACCGAATCTTATCATGTGAATTTCCACCACTCTCAGAGTCGATATATTTTCTTAGATGACCAGACATACTGTCGCCAGTTCGGCAGAAATACCCCAATCATAAACCGTTCTACCGGAGTTATTACGTAACTACTGGCCACATGGCCTCCGCACCTGGTCTAAGTGTGTATTAGGGGGTACGGTAGCGCGGAGGCATTACGTAACTACTGGCCACATGGCCTCCATACCTGATCTAAGTGCATATTGGGAACAGCTCGACCACCGTCGGGCGGGGGTATTACGTAACCAAGCCGCACACGGCCCTCTAAAACAATTATCATCGCCACAGGCGAAAAAATAAGAGCATGTGCCGTCACACATACAATATATAGATATTCATACATAGATATAGATATTTAATAATAAACGCTGGACTCGTATGTCGATTCTCACATCGTAGAATTCAATGTCCTGCAAGTTCAAGCACTGTCTCACACCCGTCTCAATGGGTTATTGTTTCAAACGACCGTTGTCAATAAAAACAACCCTCTGATCTTTTGGCATCGATTGGTTCTCTCGGTTTCTCTGTCCATAGTTTTGAGAAAAAAGAAGATTGACATAACTAAATACATTTTAGTTCATTGAGGTAGACTATTGTCCTGAATAATCCTAACAACTGCTCCATATGACAGGTTCAAATCCTGCTGTGGTTGCTTTACCGTAACTCTTCGGTTTTTCCAAAATTGCTGTTTCAAGGCATGTCACATTGTTTGGCGTGATTGCTGTCATCACAGTCATGGTTCTGTCGCTTCTCTCACAATCTCGTGTCGTCACTCATCCGGTTATAAAGTCTGCACAGTCTAAGGGAGCGAGACGTAGCCCAGTGGTAAAGAGCTCGCTTGAAGCGCGGTATATTTTGGATCGATCCCCGTCGGTTGGCCCATTGGGCTATTTCTCGTTCCAGCCAGTGCACCACAACTGGTGCATTAAAGGCCGTGGTATATACTACTATGTCTGTGGGATGGTGAATATAAATGATCCCGTGCTACTAATGGAAAAATGTAGAGGGTTTGACACCCAATAGCCAATGATTAATAAACCAGTGTGTTCTAGTGGTGTCGTTGAACAAAACAAACTTTCCCACAATCTGACGAGTCATCATTTCGTTCCAGTACACTTTGGCCATCTGACAATGAATGTCCGTTGCAGACACATTCCTAGCTTTCAAAACAAATACATGGACCTCCTATTTGGACACTGTTCCAATTGATTCGCCATCTTTGACCAACGGCTGTCACCACGCAGGCGCAGTACAGCTAAAAGTAAAACGTTTTCTGCAATCAAATCGGAACAGACTAGCCTCAGTTTTAATGCCATAACGTGCCATGTAAACTTATTTTTGTAGGGGAAATCCAAACAATAATTTTACATACACACAATACAATACATGACGAATATTCGTAAACAATATAAAGGCCTCTCCTTATGAAGTTATGACAAGAAACTATTATGCACAAATCATTCAGTATTGATGTAGATCTGTCAAACATGATCCTTGTGACACCTGGTTTGATGAACAAGAAGAAACTCGATACATCCACATAATTAATTTAGAATGCATATATTTTGTGCACACTCTCATTGATGAACTATATCGATTTTACCTTTTTACCTAATAATGACTTAGAGTTACATTTTTAATTAAGACATTTTTGTTCTATTTTTGTTTTTTGTTCAGGTTTTTTTCTTCTTTTGTTTTTGAATAGTGAGGGGGTGGGTTGATTGTTTCTATGTTCTTTGTTTGGTTTTTGCTTGGCTTGGCATGAATTGGCTTGTTTTTGTTTGGCTTGGGTTTGGTTTGGTTTGTTGTGTTTTGTTTTGTTTTGTTTTATTTTGGTTTTGGTTGTCGTTAAGGGTGTTTTGGGGGGATGGAGGGAGGGGATTCATGGTTTTAATGACAGTGCTGTGACGCCACAATATGCAAGAAAACCCGAAACTATTGTCCATTCTTTAGTATGGTAATGGTGTCAAATTTCCAGTGTATGAACTCGGCAGTTCTGTTTATCTTGCACTCGTTAACAGATATTGTTCTTCATTCGTCGTCAAAGCACGCTGCCCTGGGCACACACCTCGATTATATGGGCTGTCTGTTATTAGGTTAGTTGTTAGTGGTTAGTTAGAGAGAAGAGGATGTAGTGGTCTTACACCTGCCCACCGACCTGGCTCATAGGTCGTTGAGTATACTCTAAATACACAATAATATTTAAAACTTAAGAAAAAACTATTTACGAATTTTTAAATGACCTATATATAAAATGTGTTGTTACTGCTTGGTTGTGTGTTTGTTTTAATGATATTTTTGTGTTGGTATTTTATGTTTCATTAATCTATGCAAGCATCATGGGTGGAAATGAGGATACAATCTCCAAGCTTGAAGCTGAGTTGTCTAGAATAGGCACTGCCCACTCCCATCAGTTGAAAGATAAAAGCAATTGTCAACTCTGAACAGCTGGTATTCTCGACTCCTATACTATGCTTAAAATGTTGCGCCTAGCACTCCTGAATCACATACGACATGTTCGAATGGGTCGAATGTACGTTAGGTCTCATTTGGTGCTCTGAATGAGGGACATTGCGGTTGCCACTCACCAATGAAGCCATGCACAGAACTCAGTCACATTTGTTAATTGACTCTTGGCCCAAGACGCCAGCATGATTTTCAAGCCTCGTCAAATTCCCCACGGGTTACGTAAAAACAAATTTAGTTTTCCGCCAAAACACACATGCATACACACTAGTAGACGCACATGCGCATGCACGCATAGACATACACATACACACACACACAGAAAGACATACATACATACACACACATATATATACACACACACACCGCGAGGGTTGTAGGCTCTATGCGGGTGAATTGGTGCCATAGGTTCGATACTCAGCAACGGCATGGCAGACAATTAATGATGTCAAAAAGGATTTTTATCCCCTGTGTCAGTGCGTTAATATCGGTGTATGTACCAGGCAAATCCGACATGAATACAGCATATACATATATTCATACATACTATTATACATCAGACACAGGCAAATATGCACGCACTTTGTAACTTCGTCTGGTGACCTCTGAACACAGATTTGTCTGTTCTACAGTTTAGCAGTCTCTTTACATTTTTATTTCAATGTCATTGCTATTAATAAGGTATGGTAGTAGTGGGTTTTTTGGGGTTTTTTTTGGTGATAAGGTTTTCTTTTAGTTAAACAAAAATATTACTGAATATTCTGATGTCTGCCGCTAGTGATGTATAGAACAGGACTTGGTGATACGTGTACAAAGTATTGTTTCATCTGGCCAATAACTTCTTATGTATACTTAGCCCAAAACGTTTAGCAATTTGGTAAATGTGCTTAAATAAAAGAATACTCGTGACTTACAAAATAAAATGAGACACTGGATTTAATTGAGGTATCATTTGTCAGTATAAGTAACAGGAGATTTTCAGTAAAAAATGAACCGTGTGACTGTCACGTCGTTAAATGATGCTTGTGGGTACCATACACGGAAATTTTAAAATGGTCAGTAACGTGTCTTGGCAGTAACGTGTCTTGGCACATTGGACAGTGCATGTTGACAGCGGTACAACGTCGGCTCATGCTTTTGATGAGATAGTGATAGAGATCCATTCACCAGTTAAAGGGACATTCCCGAGTTTGCTGCATTGTGTGATGTTTCCGACTAATACAATATTTCTACGATTAAACTTACATATTAAATATATTTTATTATTTAGAATATCAGTTTCTGTATATTTAATGTGTTTCTAGTCGTCTTAATATTTGTAAGAAGCCCAAACTGGATTTTGTCTTCAAATAATTTAGCATGTACGAAATAAATTTATTTTAGGAAATAAAATGAAATTTAACCTAGTACAAATATTAGAACGATCAGAAACACGTTTAATACATAGCCACTAATATATTGTGCAGAAAAATATATTTGATATGTAATTACAATCGTTAAAAAGTCTCTGTTAGTCCATAACATCTTAAAGATTGCAGCAAACTGAGGAATGTCCCTTTAAAGCATGTTTACGGTTGTGGACGTTGTGAATATGCGCATGGTTTTTCACGCACCCAACGACCCAACAAATCCTATACCTGTACAAGTCAGGCGATTTGCATCACAGTTTGGTGCCACAATATTGTTCCTCTGAAGAAGTCTAGTCATTAGTCTGGCTGAATGCTGCATTGTCCTGTTGAAACAAAAAGCCTGGATGCCGCGGCATGAACGGAATGACAACTGGTGTGATGATTTCATCACTGTAATGCTGAGGAATCGATTCCCATGGATGATGAAAATGAGGTTGTTTTGTCCGATGTCATGAATTCCTGCCCACACCATGACGCTACCACCACTACATCGGCCACGTTCAATGCGTGACGGACGATGTACCACTGTCAATGCCCAAAGTGCCCAGACACGTTACTGACAATTTTCAGATTTTTGTGTATGGACCCCCAAGCACCATTTAACGACGTGAAAGTCACACATTTCATTTTGTATTGAAAATCTTCTGTTACTTATACTGACAAATGATGTCTCAATTAAATCCAGTGTCTGATTATATTTTGTAAGTCAGTTTTATTTTAGCACATTTACCAAATTGCTAAACTATTTTGGCTAAGTTTATATAATATGCTTTGTACAATATCTGTGTCCCAAGTACAACTGTCCTTAAGACGAGTGCAGCGTGAGCTTATATTATTAGTACAATACGTTTTGTACGTAACTAAAGTGCAGAGACAAGGATGCTTCATGTTTAGTTTAAGACGACTAACATCGTCGTCCATGAACTTGCACTTTTGACAGGGAACATAATCCACACCCGGGTTAGCGTGTAAATTAGAACATAATTAAGTCCCCCTCTTTGCTATTTTTATTCTCTCTTTGTCAGTTGCCGGCATCGGGAAAGGCTTGTTAGTGCTTTATTGATGTTCACAATTCCAGACAACTTTCTCAGCTTATTAGCGTCTTTCTGAAGGGGATAATTAGTAATAGAAAGGTGTCAGAGATTGAATGCCCACGGTTCTTGGGCCTCACTGCTTGGCAAGACATTCTTTCTGTGTCTCGATTGCAGTCTGGGCAATGGCAAGGGCATGCAAAAAAAGTGCTCCGATTCGACGCGGCGGCCGCGTGGTAGATTGGTGGGCTGTTTGATTCAGGAGTCTTGTCAAGTCGAATCTGCTTAATAAAAGTGATGTGGAAAGCATATCGTTATTCAATTTGCTGACACCGCGGGATCTCTGGAGCCAAGATACACCGTCTTGTTGCCGTCTTGTTACCGTCATTCATTGCTGTCTGATGTCTGTCCCGAACAGACTTGAGGGGCCCCGTTTGGTTGTCTCAGAATGGATTAAATCCATAGTTCTCATTATAGTCCGTGTAAAATGTGAATCGAAGGATTGATGAATAACGTTATAATGAATCAGTGATAAAACTCGTTAAAAAAACCCCACAACATATTATATGTATTACGTTTTAAACACATACCAGCTGTTATAACATTTTTACAAAACAAATTCAATATTTAAAAAAAATTAAAACACTTCTGTACAGATAGTCATTAAATTACTTAATCTCCTTTGTTTGGTACAGAGATGAATGCAATTTTTGACAGTTAATATAAACCAATTTCAATCTATGCAACTTGATTGCTAGTGCATATTTGTGTGTGTGTGTGTGCGCGCGTGCATGTGTGTGTGGACCTTTGACCGACTTCTATTTTTAAAGAGTATAATATTTTAAATTACCACTTATTATTTTAACTTGAACATGCTTTTTTCCCATCTTTTATGAGTATAAAAATATATTAGTTGCGCTTATGACGAGTGTCACAAGTGAGGCAGGACATTCTCGAACACCTGGTGTCATTACTGATTGAAAGGTGATTCACGAGTGCAAGTCAAGGTACTTGATCAAATATCCAATGAACTCTGCCGTGTGCAGATATCGATTTGTCTAACCAGTGTTGGGAGTGGCAGTCCTCCGTAGGAAGGATGTGTCTTCTGGGAAGTAGAAGTCCTGTATGGCGAAACACCCAACGTCACTAACAGGAAAAAGTGAAAGTTTGTTTTGGTTAATGGCTCCACTAGAGCACATTGATTTATTAATCATCGGCTATTGGATGGCAAACATATTTAGCGGGTTTCCCCTCTAAGACTAGACGTCAGAATGACAAAATGTTTGACATCCAATAGCCGATAATTAATACAATAATGTGCTCTAGTGGTGTCGTTAGACAAAACAAACTGCTTGTTCTACTTTACATTTTCTCATTAAATATTAAAACAAGTACCAATATTTCTCAGTTGTTTACCTTATGGCGTCAGTTCGCTGTTTGTTCTTGTGCGTGGGCGTGAAACTGATTTTTTTGGACTTGGCAAATTTGTTCACCTCATTGTCATTGTTTTACTTCATAAACGTTTTTGATGCAGTTTTGTTCTGCTGTTTGGGTTGTTCTGGAGCATTCGCAAGTATAATTAGATTATTGAAATCAATTAAACTTTTCTGCTTTTTTTTTTACGATGGACATTTGACCGAAAACGTGAATCGAGTAGTAATATTAATTTTCTGCTTTTATACGCTCAAACGGAGAGAATAAATTGTTTAAAGCTCGTGGCAGATGTATCAAGCAACTACGTTTATGATAAACATGTTACGTTAACGTGAAGTTGTCAGTGCGAATAATTACTCAAACTTGTCAATTCGTGAGGAGGCGGACATAGCCCAATGATAAAGCGCTCGACCGATGCTCGGTCTGTCTAGGATCAATCCTCGTCGCTTGACCCATTACGCTATATCTCGTTCCAACCAGTGCACCAGGACTGGTATATCAAAGGCTGTGGTATGTGCTTTCCCGTATGTGGGATGGTGCATGTAAAATATCCCTTTGCTAATAATTGGAAAATATATATTGGGTTTCTTCTCTAAGACTATATGTCAGAAATTATCAAATGTTTGACATCCAATAGCCGATTATTAATAAATCAATGAACATTACTGGTGTTGTTAAAAAAACAGGAAAACAAACGTTTGTAAACTCGCGATACAACCTTGATCCTTTTAAAGAGCCTTATGATTTGAAAATAGTCCGCAACTTACAAAGCCACACCAGTGTTCTAATACACTAATGGGATTAATGACGTCACTGTATTTTGATGAAAAGTAGTAATAATTTTTGTTTTCGGCTGAACAATATTTTGGTCCATTTGAAATGTACGAACTTTAGTAAATGAAAGGATACGAAACGAATATTTTAATGACACCTCAGTACATTTTACACCACTGCTATTTGGGTCTACCAAATGATAAATTCAAAAAACAAAAAACAAATACAACAACCATCACATGACTACACACACACACACACACACACACACACACACACACACACACACACACCTTTTCCCAGAACTTGCTATAAAAGATTAATAGAAATATTATGAAAGATTAATGAAACTACTATAATCAAAGATTTTTTAGGTTGGGGGTTGTGCAGGTTAATTAAAAAAATATTTATAATAATATTTTTTTTAAAACTGAATAAAAACCTCTCTCTCTCTCTCTCTCTCTCTCTCTCTCTCTCTCTCTCTCTCTCTCTCTCTCTCTCTCTCTCTCTCTCTCTCTCTCTCTCTCTCTCTCTCTCTCTCTCTCTCTCTCTCACACACACACACACACACACACACAAATAAATCCATGTTAGAGCCATGAACATTACTTTGTATTTAGTTTTCCAGTATCAAGACCGTACTACGCGAAGGACGGAGGCAGGTAAGAGGCAGTTCCCCCCCCCACCCCCACCCCCACCCCCAAGAAAAACACCATACAAAACCCTCCCAAAACAAACAACAACAACAACAAAAATAAACAAACAACAACAAACAAAAAACCCACCCCTAAAAGCAACATTAAAAAACACAACAAGAACAACAGAAAACGATGTGCCATATTTAGTATAAAAGTGCTTGTTTTGTCCACTTGGATTATACTTTATATTGCTGTTCTTTTTCTACTAACTACTCCCACCCCCACTCTTCCCACCTTCCTCTCCACCCTACCTAGTTATTTTAGACTAGCTACTGCCCAGGATGTAGATTCACATTTTGCTGGTGTAGAGACCTCGAGAGACAAACGTCTTTAAGTGCGCGGTGTTTGATTAACACGGGTAACTGCTTCGTCTCACGCAGGTTGTTCGTAGGACCCACTGTGCGCATGTGCGTAGCAGTCCCGCGGTCAAAACACCTAGCCCTGGTGTTGGTAATAAATAGTTAATTTGAGGTGGTTATATTGAGTTCATTGAGTGCGAACAGCGCCTTCGAGGTGCTAATATGGCACAAAAGCCACATATACTATTAATAATTAACTGGAGGATTTTAACGAAGCGGCGTTTCCTGGATAAACGTTTGCCCAAAGAATTAGTGTGGGTTTTTATCATATCTATATAACAAGATTTAAATGAGTTTACTTGAAACTCTGCTCTCAAATTCGGACAAGTTTGTTCTGTTGTTACTACTAGTTCGAATTTACGAAAACTGTTTTTCATAAACATAGGTGTTTAAGGACTGCAAAATAAATGTTACACTCTTATAAATCAAAATTTATCTTGGTAAATTCGGCCCATTGTTTTTAACGTCAAAGCAAACATAACAGTCTACTGGTTACGGAATATGTATTTTACTTTATACAATGAAATAAAACGTCGATATATATGTGTGTGTGTCGGGTGGGGGGGGGGGGGGGGGTTGCATAAAAATAAGGAGTATATTTTAGTGATGCCCCATTTTTAACTAAATCTGATGCAAAACGTTAATACAGATCCATAAATATCTCTCATTCATTACACGTCTCTCTCTCTCTCTCTCTCTCTCTCTGTCTCTCTCTCTCTCTCTCTCTCTCTCTCTCTCTCTCTCTCTCTCTCTCTCTCTCTCTCTCTCTCTCTCTGTCTCTCTCTCTCTCTGTATCTGTCTGTCTCTCTCTCTTTGTCTCTGTCCCTGTCTCTCTCTCTGTCCCTCTGTCTGTCTGTCTGTCTGTCTCTCTCTCTCTCTCTCTCTCTCTCTCTCTCTCTCTCTCTCTCTCTCTCTCTCTCTCTCTCTCTCTCTCTCTCTCTCTCTCTCTCTCTCGCTCTCTCTCTCTCTCTCTCCACCCCTATCCACCCCTCTCCATGCAAACAAAAGTAATGACGGTGTTACTAAACGTACTGGACCATCGTTGGCAATTAGTTTTCACAGTACGTTTTACCGGAAATAAACAGAACATAAATAATACCATAATTTACGCAATCTCATTAGGTCTTCTTGTTTTAAACCCAAATCTGTTTAAATAATATTCACCACAGGTAATTTTCCTTCTATTTAAATAATTATTGATTTTTGATAAAGACGTGAATGAAATACCTCAGACATCGGGTTTGTCTAGATTGCAAAGCACCATTCACGCTGAGCTGAAATGCTATGAAAATTAATGTCTTCGTTCGAAATAGACCCCTTCGAAACGTCATTAATTTACACACGCCTCATACACATGATTGGTTACACAGGGTAGTTATGAATAATGGAAGAAGAAAATTGCGTTTTAGTATGTCGAACTTTTTAGTGCATGATCGTTTTATCGTGCTCTTGTGCGAGCGATATGATACACTAATAACCATGTAAAACAGCAATAATCTGCACGTCTATCACAAATGATTCTATCTTGGGCTAAAAGTGGCATGTTTTTATATTAATCTGAAAATAAACGAATGCTAATATCTATTTTATATAATTAGTTTCGAGTACGTTCATAGTTTTAAAGATACTACGCAAGAAATAGTTTCATTCTTGAAATATATAGAATGGAGTATCCTTGACTTCCATTAATTAATTAATTTATACTTATTTCCGTGATTATATCCAATTAAGTACGCTGTCTTGGGCACACACATCAGCTATCTGAGCTGTCTGTCCAGGACAGTGTGTTAGTTGTTCGTCACAGAGAAGTCGTTGTAGTGGTCTTACACCTAGCCATTGAGTCGTTAAAATTCGCTCTGGTTGGGAGCCGGTACCGGGCTGCGATCCCAGTACCTACCAGCCTTAAGTCCGATGGCTTAAACACGACACCACCGAAGCCACTCTTGACACTATCTTGCGCGGCGGCATGGACTGTGCCCATTGATTCACGTGTACGCCAAATATGCAAATGAAGTTTCTGTCAAAGAGCCGATAAAAGGCGTTCCTCTAAAACAGTCGTAAATTTCTTAAGTGGAATTCCCTGAATACGAGTAAATGTTTTCATGACAACAAACTCATTGCTATTCTAGCATAATATTGATTTACTTGTGAACTAAATTGTATTCATTGCATTCTAGTATGTAAAGTTTATTCTTTGTTGTGAGCAAATATTTTATTTAGAGACATCACGTTTCAAACTATAAATGCCATAAGATCAGTGTTTAATTGTGAGTTTTCAGCCAATTCAAACTTACGACCTTTATCAATGGGGCAAACCTAAGTCCTCCCAAAATTGAAAATAGGTTGACGTTTGGGGGTTTTTCTTCAAAAATTAGCAGCAGAAATCTTCAATTAAGCTCTACAGCGTCTTGATTTTTAACTATTAAAAGCGTATCATTGTATCTTGTTGAATTGGACTTAACGAATGGACAGGAATAACAGTCTGGAGTGTCTCGTACTCGACAGATTTCCAATTCCTCACCGATGGCAGTATTTTATTATCAAGTGTCAGGATGGAGCGAACGCCGAGTTCTATTTGCGTTCGGCGTAACGTTAATGCAATCAAACCGTTCTGGTGATAATATACACGATCGTTGCGTTGAGATTTAATGGACGTTAACCAAGATAAAATTAAACACTTTTTGTTATCGGGGTATTTTGAAATCCACTTTTTGCTGGGACTGTATTTTAGAATGTAAATGTTCTATTACGGATCGTAATTGGGCGAAGAGGTGATTTCCAGTTTCTTTTGGAATCTTACAGTCTTGAAATAAACACAGAAACAGAAATAGAGAGAGAGATAGAGAGAGAGAGCGAGAGAGAGAGAGAGAGAGAAGAGAGAGAGAGAGAGAGGAGAGAGAGAGAGACAGGGAGGCAGAGAGAGGCAGAGAGAGAGAGAGAGAGGAGAGAGAGAGAAAGGACAGAGGAGAGAGAGAGAGAGAGAGAGAGGAGGATAGAGATAACGATATATATATATATATATATATATATATATATATATATATATAGGAGAGAGAGAGGAGCGAGAGAGAGAGAGAGAAGAGAGGAGAGAGAGAGAGAGAGAGAGAGAGAGAGAGAGAGAGAGAGAGAGAGAGTGAGAGAGAGTGAGTCCCTAAAATAACACTGCTGGATATTCGGATTCACACTCCGACCTTGTCATAGGTTCATCAACGTTTCCTGGGGAGGGTGAACTTCCGTTCCCCTAATATAAACTCCTGGCGTAGTCAATCGTTCGTTACTCCAAATTCTTCCAGTTAATAGTGTGATCGATGATACAAAACCATTGCAGGACTAAAGCTAGTGTAAATTAACTAGAAGTACTAATGCAATAACCAGGCCACAATAATAATAGTAATAATATAGTGTCTTCTTGATCTAGACAAAAGAGGCACGTTTAAATTAAAACTGGCTCTTATTCGTTTCATCAACCAATGATATTAAATAGATTAAAGTTTTTTTTTAATCCGAAAATTTCAAAAATGGAATCTTCGTCAGCAGAGTAAAACCTAAGTCATCTCATAATCCAAAATAGGTTTAAGATTTTTTCTCTCTCTCTCTCTCTTTTTTTATTTTTTTTTGATACGAAAATTGCAAAACAGGAATCTTCAGCTATATAATTAAGCTGTACAAGTTCTTGTCCTTGTGTCACACGAACTTAAACCTAGTGCAAGTCTCCAAAGAATCCTTACATTTGCGGTAAGATTTTTTTTTCATCTTCCAATAATCAATGTGAATTTTTTTCACCATCTATCTCTCCTATGTGGATTTTTTTCCTCCCTGTTACGTGTGTATAGTTCTATGCATGCCGATATACGAACCGGGACAGTGACAAGAGTCCAATGTCCCTGTCATGATGATTGAGGCAAGAATTGGACACGAGAAATTGGATTGCACCTCTCCACTTTATGAGGAAGTCGTATAAGTTGCAGCTAATAGGAAGCGTGGTTTGTACAAAACGACGGCCATTGATTTGTTTGTAACTAGCAAGAACGGGTCTTTGGGGGTTTTCAGAGCCCGTGTTGTCCTGAGCTGAAGAAGAGTGTTCAGGTTGTTTGTCAGACACAATGCCAGAGTGCAGTTCCTTATTTAGTCTCTATGTAATGTGTTTGCCCACTTCCGAAGTGGGAGGATGTACATGTTGGCATTACTAGTGTTGTGAGGCGAGACGTATCCCAGTGGTAAAGCGCTCGCTTGATGCGCGGTCGGTATGGGATCGATCCCCGTCAGTGGGCCCATTGGGCTATTTCTCGCTCCATCCAGTGCACCACGACTGGTACATCAAAGGTCGTGGTATGTGCTATCCTGTCTATGGGGTAGTGATATAAAAGATCCCTTGCTGCTAATCGAAAAGAGTAGCCCACGAAGTGGCGACAGCGGGTTTCATCCCTCAATATCTGTGTGGTCCTTAACCATATGTCCGACGCCATATAACCGTAAATATAATGTGTTGAGTGCGTTGTTAAATAAACCAGTTCCTCCTCCTATTAGTGTTGTAGTCAAGTTACAGCCTTTTGTATAAAGCCCTTTTAAATTCCAACCAAAATAAATTTTAATTTTTGCTATAAACATTTCGATTTCTAAACAGTTTTAAATTAAACATATTTTTTCACAGCTCTTTGCACTGTTGTTTTGTTTGTTTGGGGTTTTTTGTTGTTGTTGTTTTGTTGTTGTTTTGGGGGGTTGGGTGGGGGGATTTATGTATATTTGATTGTCCCTAGAGATTCTTGATAGTGTCGGGGTCGAGGAGCCTTGAGCTCACTGAATTATTTATATATATGAACATTTAAAGTCACATGCACATCAATAGTAAAATGTTTTACTTACTTATAATTATATATAATCTCATGCGTGTACACACCCACACACGCCCGCGCGCAAGCACGCAAGCACATGCACACACCATGCAAATATATATGACTGCCTCTAGAATCTGATGCATATATATTAAAGTATGTATTTACGGATTATTTTCTTTGCACTGTTTTTACTTAATTATATACACTCAATTATATATATTTATAGTTAACGGCCTCGGTGGCGTCATGGTTAGGCCATCGGTCTACAGGCTGGTAGGTACTGGGTTCGGATTCCAGTCGAGGCATGGGATTTTTAATCCAGATACCGACTCCAAACCCTGAGTGAGTGCTCCGCAAGGCTCAGTGGGTAGGTGTAAACCACTTGCACCGACCAGTGTTCCATAACTGGTAACAAAGGCCGTGGTTTGTGCTATCCTGCCTGTGGGAAGCGCAAATAAAAGAACCCTTGCTGCCTGTCGTAAAAGAGTAGCCTATGTGGCGATAGCGGGTTTCCTCTAAAAAAAAAAAAGTGTCAAAATTACCATATGTTTGACGTCCAATAGCCGATGATAAGATAAAAAAATCAATGTCCTCTAGTGGCGTCGTTAAATAAAACAAACTTTACATTTATAGTTTTAATGTAAATAATCCTATACGTGTACTTACCTTTGTTTGACACCCAATAACCGAAGTGTATTTTTGTGCTGGGGTGTCGTTAAACATTCAGTCATTTGGTAAAAGCCGTTTCGAAATACACCTTATTGAATTGTGAGGGTGAGTGATAATTCTGAACATTTCGACTGATCGAGAACACAAACATTACTGGTTTCAAGATAAGATTTTACTGGTAGTTCTCGAAGTGTTTTATAGTGTCTAGTTGTACACTCTGAAACATACATTGTGTGTTCATTCAATATAGTTTCCACAGTAATAAAACTGCCAGATCACATGTGAAAATAACACGATTCAAAACACATTGAATCTTAACAACAAAACCCTATTCCCTGATTAAAATCGTATCTCTGCACAAGGCAGAGTCGAAAGGATATTGTAAACAAGTTGATGTTTTTTCTCTTTAGAATATTTGTCACCATTTGTTTGCGAAAACCACGTTACCGTAACCTGCTATCATTATATCCCGAAGGACAGTGTATATCTATACAGTTGAAAGCCGTTGTAACATGTAACAGAATGGTTCAAAATAGTATACAGCAAGGAAAAGGTAATTTGTAATCATAGTTCTGCGGTGTTTCTCCCAGTAAAATCGTATTATACGCTCTAGTTACTCGTTTGATGGGTCTGATGTTGCATCAATAAGTTGGAATGCTAAGGAAAAAAAGATGGGATATAAATATACGTTGACACAAGAAGGTAACTAGTGCATGTGATTCGTAGTTGTATGTTTTTACGACTCACTTTGAATGCTGAACTTCAAAGAACAGCATTTTAAAGAGCAATGCTTTTAGCACGGAAATGGAAGGACACGAAACATAACACCCACAGACACCTACACAGAGAGACGACGCCATTACTCGCTCACCGAGATGCGCAGGCACACATATTCACACACAGACACACACAGACGCACGCACACAGAGAAAGAAGAAGAGGGGCGCAGAGAGAGAGAGAAAGAGAGAGAGAGAGAGAGAGAGAGAGAGAGAGAGAGAGAGAGAGAGAGAGAGAGAAAAGAGGGAGGGAGAGATATACTACACCATTACCCATTCACATGGATGCAACACACACACACACACACACACACACACACACACAGAGATAGAGAGAGAGAGAGAGAGAGAGAGAGAGAGAGAGAGAGAGAGAGAGAGAGAGAGAGAGAGAGGGAGGGAGGGAGAGATATACTACACCATTACCCACTCACATGGATGCACACACACACACACACACACACACACACACACACACACACACACACACCGACGCATACACATACATATTATGATTTATGCGTAGTACATATACAATAAAATAAAAACCTTGCTACTAATAACAAACATGTAGCGTGTTTTCTCTAAGACTAAATGCCAGAATTAGCAAATGTTACACACCTAATAGCTGATAATTAATACATCAGTGTGCTCTTGTAGTGTGGCTGAATAAAACAAACTTGTACTTGACAAGACACGGAGCTTTTGAAAAGGAAAATAATGTTAAAGCGACTTCGGTATTTGTTTCATCAGCGGTTGTTAGTCGTGAGATGTATTGCTGTATTACAATCTTTGGGAAGAAACTCAATGTGGTCACAAAATCTACTCTTTTCCGATTAGTAGTTTAAAATTCATATTAACTCCTATACAGAAAAGATCCAAAACATTTGGTTTGCCAATCTGGTGTCATCTTGAAATGGAATATAACCCCAACAGGGTGCTTCACAATTTACGAGCTCGGTATCAAGTATATTTTGACATTGATTCATGAGTGCATGTCACATAATCATACCTTGAATTATGTGCTTAAATTCAAATTTTGAATCCAAATATAGCGTACTTACATGTGTGCTTGAATTCTAATATAACGTACATACTGTGTGCTTAAAGGGACATTCCTGAGTTTGCAGCAATTTTTAAGATGTTAATGACTATCAGAGATTTTTTAACTATTGTAATTACATATCAAATATATTTTTCTGCATAAAATATTAGTGGCTGTATATTAAACGTGTTTCTGGTCGTTCTAATATTTGTACTAGGTTAAATTTGATCTTATTTCCTAAAATATTGTTTTGTCGTACGTACGAAATTATTTGAAGACAAAATCCAGTTTGGGCTTCTTACAACTATTAAGACGACCAGAAACACATTGAATATACAGACACTGATACTCTAAACAAGTAACTATATTTAACATGTAAGTTTAATCGTAGAAGTATTTGATTAGTCGGAAACATCTTACAAAGGAGCAAACTCGGGAATGTCCCTTTAAATTCAAATATAACGTATACGTGTACTTGAATTGAAATATAACTTACATGTGTGTTTGAAATCATATATAACGTACATAATGTGTGTTTGCATTCAAATACAACGTACATGTAACCTTGAATTTAAATATATTGTGTAAGAGTTTGATAAAACAAATTGTTGATTGTCGATTAAACAGAAAGTAGAATGTCCACGCGTTCAGGCACAGAAGATGTTTTTTTCACAGAATAGTATCGCGTGAAAAGAAAAAGAAAAAAGAAGATTAATGGGACTTCTTTATTAACCGGTGTAATGTCCCCCCTTGAACGATACACCACTTGTACGACCGATCTGTTAGAACTCTGCCAGGAGCTATGTCTCCGCGATCTCTGGTGCCACAATAAAAGGACGTAAAAACGCTAGGCATGCTGGAACAGGAATCGTTAGCGCAGCTCCTCCAGGCAAATACGTTTTATTCCATGAAGACAGGCATGAAATCGGGATGTATTGCAACCTCATTTTGTTATGATTGATGGACTTTTGTGAGCCAAAATACAAAGAAGATGGAGTGACACCACTGGGCACATAGTGATAGTAATCTGTCGACTTCGCGAGAAAATGAAGAGAGAGAGAGAAAGGAAGAGAGAAAGTTAGCAGACTGTGTTTGTATGGACACGACATTTGGCCTCTGATTGCCGCGTAATGGAATGTTTTGTGGTGAAGAATGACAGATCGAGACAGAAATGGGAAATAATGTTACAATTTAAAAAAAAAACACCCAAAAACCCCAAACTTGTATTGTCTTTTGTATTTTTATAGCTACACATTTCGTCCTTGCTTCATCGAGAGTTATATTTAAAGTTAAAGAGTGTTTTAATTCCTAGTAACGACACCACTAGAGCGTATTGATTTTTTAATCATTGGCTATCGGCTTTGATATACCAGTTGTGGTGAGAGTTATATTTGGTGAACATTTTGGAATATCATGAATTTCGCTGTTATATTCTGAATTCTATATAATAAATAAAAAAATGTATGTTTTTCTTCACATTAGTGGCTTTTTGTTTGCTTATTGTTGTTTTGGGGGTTTTCGTTCTTTTATTATCTTTTTTTTTGGTGGGGGAGTGCTTTGTTTTGTTTGCTTGTTTTTGTTTGATTGGGTTGTTTTGTGGGTGTTTTAATTGTTGTTTTGGGGGTGTGTTTTTTTTTGTTGTTTTTTTTTTTGTTTTTTTTTTTTGGGGGGGGGGGAGGGGGGTTACATATAAATAAGGTCAACTTTACATTCACAAAATATCATGGCCAAACGTTTATTCTCAAAGACACAAGCCGCTATTCCCACACCAATTCTCTAATCTTAGCAATGGAAAATATTAACACAAGCATTATCTTCAAGGTGCCATAATATCAGTAACTAACATCTTACCATTTAATTATAAAAATTAGAACACACATACTAACACAAAATTTATCCTGAAGAGGTCACATCAGTAACTAACAGCTTACCATTTAATTATAAAAATTAGAAGAAACATATTAACATTAGTTTGAAGGTGTCACGTCAGTAACTAACAGCTTACCATTTAATTATAAAAATTAGAACAAACATATTAACATTAGTTTGAAGGTGTCACGTCAGTAACTAACAGCTTACCATTTAATTATAAAAATTAGAACAAACATATTAACATTAGATTGAAGTTGTCACGTCAGTAACTAACAGCTTACCATTTAATTATAAAAATTAGAACAAACATATTAACATTAGATTGAAGGTGTCACGTCAGTACCCAACAGCTTACCATTTAATTATAAAAATGGGAAAGACAACAGCTTCTAGAGTTCACTGAATACTTGTTAAATTGTGGATATAAAAAGAAAATAGTTGTGGCTATGTTAAAAAAAGCACAGAACCGCCCTAGAGCTGAATTATTACAGTACACAGACAAATCCCAGTCGACCAAAAACATTGTACCTTGGGTAACTACCTATGATCCCAGGCAACCAAAGCTCCGTCAATTTTCCAAAGGCACAAACATTCTTCATACTTGTGAAAGGATGGCTAAAACTTTAGTGGCCACACCCATCACCATTGCTGAACGTAAAAATGCCACCTGAGCTAACATTTTAAAATGTAACCAACTGCGTCGGATAAAAAATATACCCCGTGCTTGGGGTTGCAGCCCTTGTGGGCGTTCTAAGTGTAAAGCTTGTGCTGCTATGCTCACCACAGACTCGATCACCAGTAAAACTAATAAAACTTTTAAAATAAAAAATACCCTCAAATGTGCTTCCTCGTATGTCATATACTGCCTTACTTGCAAACTTTGCCAAATACAGTATGTTGGACAGACCATTCAAACATTCAGTAAACGACTTTCTGGTCACAGACATAACATTAAATATGATAAAAAAAAGATAAAGCTCCCCATGTGGCCCGTCACTTCAATTTACAACACCATGATTACAGTTGTGTTCTTTTACAGCAAGTTAACAGAGACCAAGCTAAGTTAGACCTTGCAGAATCCATTTGGATACTTAAACTGGATACTGTTCACCCCAATGGCCCCAATGAGTACAGCCCTACTGGCTTTAACAACTAAGACTTTTTATACCCCATTGTTCTTTAATTTTATTGTTATGCTATTGGTCAGCTCCTGGTTTGTTACCTAGCTTTGTGTTTTTAACTTCCAAGCTGGCATTCTCTATTTTATACCTTACTGGTTATATGCCCAGCACTTCGTTTATTCTCCTGAGGATGTTGGTTTTTAGACTAATGAAACGTCGAATATTTTAAATATTTTTATTTCATTTAAAATTTAAAATTTTAAGGTGGTTTTAGTGGAAACATATATTTTTATGTATACTTTTTTAATTACATGTATAAAAATTAGAACACAAATATTAACACAAACATTAGTTTGAAGGTGTCACGTCAGTAACTAACAGCTTATCATTTAATTATAAAAATTAGAACACACATATTAACACAAACATTATCTTGAAGGTGTCACATCAGTAACTAACAGCTTAGCATTTAATTATAAAAATTAGAACACACATGTGTCTCGGATTCCCACTGTCAACTGCTCTGTTCGCAGCCCCTTCGGACGGTCTAATAAGATTATTCGCTGTTGGGTTCGCGTGTGAGTGACAGAGGAACTGACACTGTTGCCTCTAGTGTCTTGCCTGACATTTAATACATCACACCGAGTCGGGGATGGCGTCATCAACGTCCAGCACTTGGTTTAAATAGATCCCAAAGGTTTTCCCAATCTGCTCACTCTGGCAGACATTTCTGGCATTGCTGTTTTTGTTTCCGTTGTTTTAAAAGTGCAGTCAGTGTTAAGCAAATGCATATACCGAAACAGGGAGTCGGGTGTCTCCTCAATAAAAAACAAACAAATACAAAACCCCATAAAAATATAACAAATATGATAAATTTAGTATATATGTGTATACTAGTTTCGCTTTTCAGTGCACGCATATACACATACGTGGTGTGTGTGTGTGTGTGTGTGTGTGTGTGTGTGTGTGTGTGTGTGCGTGCGTGCGTGCGTGTGTGTGGAAAGAGAGGGGAGAGAGGGTGTTATAGATAGATGGGGGTTATGATGAACAATTCATCCAATAAGGATCTACTATTGTAAACTGATTGCGAATGTGTTCTGTACTGTGATTGGTTAATTACATTCTTTTTCCGAGATCAAATGAAAATAACACCCGGAAAACTAATCACGTCATTAGAAAGTGACGTCATTAGCAATTGGAACAGGCGAAGTTTACAATGGACATAACCATATGGAGTTTTTAGATTTGCCTTCGGTTAAAAATGACATTTGCGGGATCAAATAGACAATAACTCCCGCAAATCTAAAAACTCCATATGGTTATCTCCTAATTACCACCACTGTTTTGCATTTCATACAATTCATACAGTATGTATTGCATACAATAGATATCTACTATTATTACTTCTATATGGATGATATGATGAACAATTCACACATTACATATGTACAACAATTACTATTACTATATGAACCATATGAGTAATTCATTCAACTGAGATCTACTATTACTAGTACTATATGAATAATGTCATGGATATTCCACACATCAACAATCATTAATTGCGAATTACTATGCACTATTTGGTGCTGTCAATAAACGCTTCCAAGAGTCGTTTTACTCTTCGTAGTATGTAAATTACTCCGCCGGAGCTTAATGCGCTTGATCTGGCCTATTTTTAAATAATAGCCGTCGCTCGGACCTCCCCGGTGTTTTGTGGGCCACTTTAAAATGGCGTCCATCCGGTTTTCCACCTTAAACGAAACACTAATACAAGTTATTGGTTTCGACCTCCGGTTTGGTGCGAGCGCAGCGCCAGTGGAACAGTGGCCGTAATACTGTGTAAATCAGCCGTCATTTCCACGAATAATGAACGTGTTCCATGCTGTTAGCCCTGGACACCAGTGCTCTGGTGAATTCCAAACTTTGATTTAATGTACTTTCCATTAAAGCGGAGTTCCGGTGAGGGTATTAATTAAGTAGAAAGGAATTGCGAAAACAAAAATGCTATACAAACCGTAAGGTTACGGTGGTAGTGGGTTTTTTTAAGAAAGGGTTTTAGTGGGGGGAAAAAAGGAAAGAAAATAGTAAGAGTGTTTCTGAATTATGGTTCAATGATGACATTTTATCAGCAAATGCAATGATATTCAAATTAGTTTGTCTGATAACTGTAGGGCGAGATAGAAAATCAAGTACAAATAATAGATATATAGCGTCTGTAACCACTACTATTTCAAATTTGGGTTACACACGTTTACACAGGATCTACACAAATCATGTATTAAGGTGTATCAAAGATGGCGGCGGCATGTGATATCATCTTAATTGAAATATACAGCAACTGTAATGTATCTTTTTAAAATTTTAAATAATACATTGTCGACGTTTCGATGTCGATGTCAATGTCAAGAAAACTGAACCGTTAATAGTGATAATACCAGAATCGCACTGAAACTAGGTGTGTTTGCATTGTGCATTGTTAACAGACTGTGATATGTCGAGGTTAGATTGTACCTTTCCATAATGTGAAAACAACCCAACCGTTGATAGTGATAATACCAGAATGCATTGAGACTGTAGGTGTGTTTGTATTGTGCATTAGTAACTGACTGTAATATGTTGAAGCGAGATTGCAACTTTAAATAATTAGTATTCTCATAACTCCAATTTCTACTTGACACACACGGGCTTGCGCGCGTATGAGCGCGGAATCAAGCATGCGTAGCTGGTGCGTTAATAACACGGCATTTCATTAAGACGATGACAACGTATTGATTGCAATGAACTGAACATACTGCGACACGACTAGTTCATCTTGGCTGCAATGCAGTGGGCCTAAGATCTGTAAAACAGAACATGGAAAAGATCTTGAACTCACAATTGAAGTGCTGGGAATAATGCAAACGACGATCGACAGTTCAGACAGCAAGAGCTGGGAATAATACAAAAGAATCGACAGTGCGATTGCAGAGTGCAAGTAGGACATGGAATTCAATAGTAACGACAACAAATGTCTTTAAAAACATATATATATATATATATATATATATATATATATATATATATATATATATATATATATATATGTGGAAAGCAAAACACAATTAGATGGGGGACAAAATACAATTGACAGTTGTATGATGTATAGAAACAGTCGGTAGCAGCTGCAGTAGTTCATCATCTTGTTTTCTGGAAGGGGAGAAAATTTAATTTGTTTTATATATAATATGTGAAAACGAAAAGAAAATTAAATTGAGCACGACATAAAACTTGGCAGTCTGTAGCAACTTCAGTAGATGGTCGTCTTGTTTCCTGGGAGGGAAGAAAAAGTCTACTAACCATAACGTGACCATATCCACCGAAGGTTCTGGCACGTCCATCCTGGACATAAACATATATTCGACAGACAAATAGCATGGCCCACAATATGCTTCCTGCCCCCTACGAACTCCCGATTACCCCAGTTACATTAGGACAGCCAGAAGCACACATAAAAACAGAAACGTGATGTACAGAAATGGGTATTCAAAGTCAGAAAATGTAGCTTCAACCAGAAGTAAAGTTCACTGTTCGTTAGAGGACAGTCATTGTGTATCTTTAAATTCTTAAGATGTGAACATGTTAATGTGGATACTTAAAGTCAGAAATTGTGGCTTCAACTAGGGATAACGTGCACTGTTCTTAAGAGGATAGTATATCTTTAAATTCTTGAAATATGGGCGTGTTAATGCGGGTATTCAAAGTCAGAAACTGTGGCTTCAACCAGAAGTAAAGTGTACTGTTCTTAACGAAGACAGTATATCATTAAATTCTTAAGATATGGGCGTGTTAATGTGGGTATTCAAAGTCAGAAACTGTGGCTTCAACCAGAAGTAAAGTGTACTGTTCTTAACGAAGACAGTGTATCATTAAATTCTTAAGATATGGGCGTGTTAATGTGGGTATTCAAAGTCGGAAACTGTGGTTTCAACCAGAAGTAAAGTGTACTGTGCTTAAGAGGACAGTGTATCATTAAATTCTTAAGATATGGGCGTGTTAATGTGGTTATTCAAAGTCGGAAACTGCGGCTTCAACCAGAAGTAAGGTGTACTGTTCTTAAGAGGACAGTGTATCATTAAATTCTTGAGATATGGGCGTGTTAATGCGAATATTCAAAGTCAGAAACTAACTGCAACCAGAAGTAAAGTGTACTGTTCTTAAGAGGACAGTGTATCATTAAATTGTTAAGATATGGGCGTGTTAATGTGGGTATTTAAAATCAGAAAGTGTAGCTTCAACCAGAGGCAACGTGCACTTTAACAGTGTATCTCTAACCACTTAAGATATGGGCATGTTAATGTGATATACGAATACCGTGGTATGGTCGAGTGAGATTTATGTAGAGTGCTAATATATATAAATATGTCTTATTACCGAGCGTGCTGTATAGCCTAGTCATTTATGGAAAGTAAAATATCATGTTCGTGACATGTTGAGTAATGGATTTTGGTGGTGTCTAGCGAAGCGTTAAATTTATTACTGATTTATATGGGATATCCAACAAGGCATTGTAACGTTAATTACCGAGTATTGTTTTCCTGGGAAATGAATATTCATTAAGTTACAATAACACACGGATACCTTGTCAAGCATATCGGTGTCAAGGAGACTGGACTATATATTTCTGACTGAACTAGATCAGAACACGAAAGGAAGGTTTGTTAACGACATCAGCATATATTAAACTGCGGCTGTTTAGTGTCTGACATAGTTATATTTCGACACATGGGGCCCCGTTCCACGAAGATAAAAAAAAAATGTTTTATTTAACGACGCACTCAACACATTTTGTTTACGGTTATATGGCGTCAGACATATGGTTAAGGATCACACACATATTGAGGGAGGAAACCCGCTGTCGCCACTTCATGAGCTACTCTTTTCAGTTAGCATCAAGTGATCTTTTATATGCATCATCCCACAGACAGGGTAGTACATACCGCGGCCTTTGATATACCAGTCGATGTACACTGGCCGATAAAAGCTGTAGAACGTTTTTTACAGTCCATACCACGGCCTTTGATGTTCCAAGGGTACTAGTTGGGATGGAAAAACCCAGTCGGATATTTAGTCCACCTTTGACATGTCAGTGGTGGGACACTGACTGGAACGGGAAAACCCCAAAGGTGGTTGATCCTTCAACACGCTACAACCCTAGTGCTAGCAGATTATCTGTATAGTGTTTGCCGGAATAATGACCCCCAGAAAACGTTCTACAGCTTTTATCGGCCTAGGTGGTGTTCCGGCTCCCACTCAGAGTGGGTTTTTTTTTTATTATTATTTTTTATTATTATTATTTTTTTTTTTTACACGTTTGAATATCTAATGTACAAGAGTAGCCCATGTAGTGGCGACAGCGGGTTTCCTTTCAGAATCTGTGTGGTCCTTAACCATATGTCTGACGCCATATAACCGTAAATATCTAATGTACATCATTATTATGACGAATGTGCCATCTTGTCATTTATTTAATTATATTTTTACAATGAACCTCATATGCCGTTGAATTACGGCCAGAGTGTAAATAAAGTTCAGTTCAGTTCAGGTCAGTTCAGGTCAGTTCAGGTAGGTGTAAGGCCACTGCACCCTCTTCTCTCTCACTAACCACTAACCCTCTGTCCTGGACAGACAGCCCAAATAGCTGAAGTGTGTGCCCAGGACAGCGTACTTGAACCTTAATTGAATATATAAGCATGAAAATAAGATGGAATGAATGAATGAATACAGCTTTCGTGAACAACTACACGTCTGAATGCGAACATGGATGTGCAAAGATGTCAAATGCTTAAGGAACTCTCAAGTATTTTACAGAAATATTGTTCAAATTAGTTTGATGGAGAGGTACTTTTAATTTATTCAACTCTATAAGCTCTACTGACTTACCAGTCCACTCCCATTCACCCATCCATTTCCTTATCATTCCGTTGCCATTTGCCACAAGAATTAGTTGGGTTTTTTTCTTAATTTGCACAAAATGGTTGAATAACAATGTGATTAGCATTCTGAGCACGCACGAACGCATTCAGTCTTTTATCGTGTCGCCGAATCAAGCGAGTCCCATTTTTCTGTTGCACAATATATCAAGAAAAGACATTGGAAAAACTAATCTAAAATCAATTTGAAAAACTGCAGACACGCGAAAAGACATTTGATGTCGGGAGCCGTGTCAAGGCAATTGTAGCATACAATTAGCAAGAAGAAAATGTAATGGTTATTTTAAGGACTAATGTGACCCCGAAATAATAATAAAAACAATAATAATAATTAACTTAATTGTTTTTATTAATGTAGCGAAGACGAGATCGCTTAGTTTTTCCTCCTGCTGTGACGAATCTGGGCTGTAACTAGTTATTTTTAAATGTAAAAAGAATATTCTTAGGCCAAACGAAATGATTTTGCCCCCTCCCTCCGAAAACCCAATATAATGTAAATTAATCATAACCCTAGTGCCAATAAAAACGAAAAAGAAACATAGCATGCTTATATTCTCTAATGTATATACTGACGTACAAAAAACTTTTACGTACTTAAACTTAATTTGTTGCTGATAGTCAAAAAACAAATTATGAACAATTTACAAACACAAACACTTTGCATGCATCACAAAGGGCATTGTGACGTGTAACGTTTCTTTTGGACGTCAATATATAGAGGATATTATATGAGTGTCCATGACAGTCGATGTTTACGACACGAGTGCCTAAATTTTATATTTCCCGAGCGAGAGCGAGGGAAATGCGATAATTTAGGCACGAGTGTCGTAAACATCGTCTGCCATGGACACGAATGTAATATTCTGTTTATTACCGTAGAACTGTCTTGCTTAATGAACATTCCAGTCATTGTTTACAAACTAACGTTTCCTTAATGGCGGAGTAATGTTTGTTCATTGATGTCTTGAAAACCAAATCACAACCTGTTCTAAAGTTACGTGATATTTATACGCCCATAAGTAAAGAGTACCCATGTATCAACAGCTGTAAATTGTAAAGCATGCGCATACTAAAAAGCAAACAAATACACAGTAATTGAAATAATTAGTTTTGAATTTGAATGACGTCAGTATTCCAATGACGTCACTTTGCATCTCCTTACAATAACTATAAATTGGGTACATGACATTTCCGTTTTAAGAATGCTGGAAAAATTCCAGTGAAAATTGCTATTGAATTTACTTATTTTTGAACATTATTAACTACATCGTAATATAATACAAGTTATCATAAATAATCAATTAATGTTTTATTAAATTAATTAAAAACACGTATTTGTCATTACGGCATGTGATCAGCATACACTCGAAATAAAAATGTATTAATGAAGAAAGTAGTATCTGTGGAATGTCGTGTCAGCCATTCAGAAAGAAATGTACTCTTACAACAGCCAATCGTTAAACGACAATGTCAGGAGGTCATACGATTTAGTTATGACATACGAGGGAAATCGTACGATAAATATGACCCTCGTTATGCTGTACCTCGTAGGTAATATATATATATATAATAATAATAATAATAATAATAATAATAATAATACTAATAAAACATGTAGACGGCACAGAAACTATGCTTACTTATTTATACTGTTTAAATTTAGTTGTTTGTTCTTATTAGTAGTAGTAGTAGTATATTATTATTATCATCATCATTACGATTATTATTATTATTATTATTATTATTATTATTATTATTTGTAAAAAGTCAAGCAAGTCCAAACTTGATATCATCATAATGATCTTTAAATAATACATTGGGTTTTAAAAAATATGAAAGGAAAAAATCAGAACATTCAGACAGAGAAGGAAGTAGACACACAATGTGATAAAAATAGACAATGTCGTCATCCATATCTTTTGATAAACACGCAGTCGCCTTGCATTAAAATCTTTTGTTGCAATTAATGCTGCCAACGCGAGGACAACAGTGTTCCCAATACAAGGTGGTCCTAGTAATACTGTGTTATCGATGAAAACATGCCACACCTAATTGCGACAATAGAGGAATTGTCATTCAGTTGGTTTTTGTTCCATGATCTAAACAATTACGTGGGTCTGAACATTTTCCAAATCAATAAACGCTATTACTTTCCGTAGCGATTGGTCCCAACTCAACAATGTCACAAATACACTTAATTGATGTCTTCACGTATATGTGGAGAAAACGAAAGGAAAGCAACATTGTATATATCAATATCTCAGCACATTTTTAGCTCCAGTTATTTGGTGTCTAATCTAGTTATTCCGAATCTTGGTCGAAATATGAGACAAACCCCATTGCCGCCATACAGGCTACACCTACGAATCCGTTTTCTTCTTTTTTGTTTGTTTGTGGTGTATGTTTTTGTGGGTGTTTTTTGTTGTTGTTGTTGTTGTTGATGATGATATTGTTGTTATTTTTATGTTTGCTTTGGGTAGTTATTTTTCTTCTTCTTCTTCTGGACGGGGTTGTGCGTGCGTGTGTGCGTCTCTCTCTCTCTCTCTCTCTCTCTCTCTCTCTCTCTCTCTCTCTCTCTCTCTCTCTCTCTCTCTCTCTCTCTCTCTCTCTCTCTCTCTCTCTCTCTCTGTATGTGTGTTTGTCTGAGTTTGTTTATTTATTTGTTTTTGAGTTCCATATTGTTTGTCGTTGATGTTGAAGGATTGTTTTCTTATTTTTAGGGTTTTATTTTATTCGACTGACATAACATGCAGATAAACAGCAATTTCGACTTATAAAGGTTATCACACACTATAATTTTTTTTTCCCTCGCTTCAATTTGAACGCGCTCTAAGGCACCACAGCACCATTAGCCCACTTGGAAAAGTAATCTGTGAAGGATCTAGGGAGATAGCAGTACATCTGGGGTTACTGTTTGATGTGTCTTTAAAAACTGCGTCCTTGCTGTCGACAGTTGAAAACGCTGACTAGGTGTTGATACTTTAAGCACCAATCTGTATGATATATTTTTTCCTTTCATCCGCAAACTACAACAAATGTGTATTCCTCTTGTTATTCTGTGATGATCTTCACTATTTTATTTCATTGTATAGAGTGTTTAACGGAAATGGATTTCGTATTATTGATGTAATGTTTGTGAAGGTCAGGGGTTAATGGTTAATTTTGTAATGTTGGTAATATTTTTAAAACAATAATTATTTCATTTGAACTTGTGTTTATATCCATTTATGGTTCAAACACGTTGTTCTGTGCACACACCTCGTCTACACCACACACTTGGGGCCGGTGAACTTATTTACACCTTTGATAGTATAATAATTAATAGTAACTATTGTTAATACATGAATTAATGACCTTTGCTAGTATAATTAGTAGTACATTTTAAAGGAAATGAATGGATGACCTTTGCTAGTACAATTGATAGTATAATTGATAGTAAATGTTAAAGAAAGTGAACGACCTTTGCGAGTATAATTAATAATACATTTTGAACAAAAGGAATGAATGGCATCACTTGTTTTGAGTAGTATAACAGCGAAATTCATCCTTTCCACTTTATGTTAATAATTGCTCTAAAAGCTGTCAACTGGAAAAACATTATTCGTTTCACTAATTAGCATTCGAATGCGATACGTTTAGATATACTAAGAAATGAATTGTATATGCAATGTGGTTTTGCGCGTTTTAACAAAAAAAACCTGTTAATTCATTTCTCTGGTATTGATCTCTTAGTGATGTATCAGTTAGTTAAAATCAATCCTTCTTCGTTTCAGTGGGGTTTTTTCTTTCTTTCTTTCTATTTTGAGAAAGATTCCATGTGTTTTTGCAATTTGTGTCTTCTGGTTTTCTAAGAGGTTTAAATAAATCCGACCACGCTGATCTTATCAAATCCCTGGATATTAAATCTGGCGACACGAGAAATCTAAATATGACCAGTATTAGCAGTAAAAGAATGACAAAAAACCCAAATCAAAACCGAATCATATATAATTTGAATAATTTTATATGTTTAATAAATGGCAAAACTGCGTAGTTCTTCTTCGAGACCCAGATTAACGTACTATTTCACCCCTTCCCCCTAAAAAAAAAGCCCCAAACAAAACAAAACAAACCAAACAAACACAGCAAAACAAAACCTATTTGACTGTTTCTGTATGTCGAGGTGAGGGACGGGAAGTAGTCTAGTGGTAAAGCGCTTGCTTGATGCGCGGTCGGTTTAGGATCGATCCTCGTCGGTGGGCCCATTGGTTTAGTTCTTGCTCCAGCCAGTGCACCACGACTGGTATATCGAAGGCCGCGGTATGTGCTATTCTGTCTATGACATGATGCATATAAACGATCCTTTGTTACTAATGGAAAAATGTAGCGAATATGTTAGAATTACCAAATGTCTGACATCGAATAACTGAGGGGCGAGGCGTAGCCCAGTGGTACAGCGCACGCTTGATGCGCAGTCGGTTTGGGATCGATCCTCGTCAGTGGGCCCATTGCGCTATTTCTCGCTCCAGCCAGTGCACCACGACTGGTACATCAAAGGCCGTGGTATGTGCTATCCTGTCTATGGGATGGTGCATATAAAAGATCCCTTGCTGCTAATCGAAAAGAGTAGCCCATGGAATGGTAACAGCGGATTTCCTCTCAATATCAGTGTGGTCCTTAACCATATGTCTGACGCCATATAACCGTAAATACAATGTGTTGACTGCGTCGTTAAATAAAAATTTCCTTCCTTCGAATAAACGATTATTAATAAATCAATGTGCTCTAGTGTTGTTGTTAAACAAAACAAACTTTAACTTTTAACTGTATGTTGGTACCTTTTTTAAGAATATGTGTTTACAGAAATACTATTTAAAAGTGTGTAAAAGTGCAAAGCAGAGTTATACCAATATAAAAAATAACAAAGTCCAGGAGAAACAAAAGCGTGTGTCAAAATGTGTTGTATTCGTGCATATAACTACGTTTTACAAATGCTACGTGTACACTTACATTATTGATTTAAAAAAAAGAATAGAGTTAATTAAATATATAGAACATTTAAATAATCAATTTCCATTTTAAAAGACATTTTATATATATATATATATATATATATATATATATATATATATATATATATATATATATATATATATATATATATATATATATATATATATTTTAAGTTCAATAAAAGTACAGCTATTTCTATTTGAAGCTGAAAACAACAGTATAATTGACTGATATATTTTTTCACTCTGGATTAGTCCATTACGCCATTACGCATCACCATTTAAATAGTTCGTTCCACGCTTTGAAATGCAGCATACGTCCCTTTTTTCATCTCAAAGAAGCATTTCATGACGTCATAAGGGACATAAAGAGCAAGTTGAGAAAAACATCTTTGCATTTCCCGGGGAAATTGTCAATTGCCTACTCACGCTCGGTGTGAAAAGATGTGCGAAAATTGGATTGGAAAAAGCAAATATTCAATGCGGGAATACCGACAAAGACAAATGCTATGGCAACAAACTTGGGAGAAATCTCAAACGCCGTGTTAGTATGATAAGCATCATAGCCGGGCTGTTAGGAAATGAAATATACTGAAGTGAACTGTCATCATCAATTGCATCTAATGCAATTTAATGAAATTTACACACTGCAAAAGATGTCCAAGCCATTGATTTGCTTGAAATGAGGCGAGTTATGACAATCGTGGGAGAAATGAAATTAGAAACCTGTCAGCCTAATAGAACGGAATGTCTCACAGAATTGCCAAAAAGGAAACCCGTCTGATTCGACTAGAGCGTGAAGAAACCCTAGCGTGCAAGTGAACTGTGCTCGGAGGAATTCCCCCTGACCCGCCCTGAACTGCTCATCGTCCCACGCGGTTTTGTCTACGACAGATGTAGCCAACATCACGTGAATTATTTTGTTCGATTAATATATTTTTTTCATCTTTTTAGGGCAATATGGATCTGCTATGATAAAAGGATATGGGAAAAAAACCAAGGCTGCGTTTTTAATTAGATGCTGTTAGGAGTCTAATAAGTCATGCTTCATTGGTCATGCGTTTCATTGTTAGAATATTGATCTAGTTCAACTTATCTTTCATGCTTATATCCAATTAAGGTTCAAACACGCTGTCCTGGGCACACAACCCATCTATCTGGGTTGTCTGTCCAGGACAGTAGGTTAGTTGGTTAGTGTTTAGTGAGAGAGAAGAGGGTACACCTACCCATTGAGCGCCTGAAGAACTAGCTCTGGGTTGGAGCCGATACCGGGATGCGAACTCTATACCTACCAGCCTCTAGTCCGATGGTTTAACCACCGCGCCACCGAGACCGGTTTGTTAGAGTAGAACATGACACGAATGGTACATAGTTGCTTTTGAGAATCTCACTTTTAATATAATAATTAATTAAACAAATACAGTGTTGCTCACACAGGCTACAGCTGCCAGTCTGGCAGTATGAAAATATAGCGCATGTTTTGTGACGTCTGTTGCTGGATCTGTAGTTCGCGCCAGCAGTTTCAATTTCGACTGGTACCAGGACAAGCTTCGGCGTGTTTTGGGCCTGACCAAGGTACCCAGTTTGTTCAATGGTAATACGTGAAATATATGTCTTCTGTTAGAAACTATAGACTGACAATATCAGTCTGCTACTAAAAGTATGTCAGTTCATGGAAACATGTCTGTGTCCAGTATTAACATATGGAATGTATGTCTTGCATAAGAAACAGTATATTGAACATTTCAATAAGCCATATGTGTCAGCTGGTTATAAAATTACATTTGGTTGTCCAGTACTATTGTTAGCATGTGTAATGTCTTCTATCACACAGACACTTTCTTTACTTACGTCACACCGTGTGTACATATTAAAAGCAGAGTTAACAATACTAATATAATAATAATAATAATACAGCAAAATGTTTAACGACACCCCAGCACAAAAATACACATGGGCTATTGGGTATCACAAATGGTAAGTATATGAAAATATACAATTCTTTAAAGAGCCATACGTTTGTTACATTGTGTTTGCCTAACTGTGAAAAATGACTAAAAGTGAATTTTGCTACAGATTTTTTTTTTTTACGAAATTCGCCAAAATTGCTCATACGTTTTTGTGTGTGTCCAGCTTAAACCCTTAAAATGTATATCGACAATGTATGTGTCAGTTGGTTACACGATTACATTTGTTTGTCCCTGGTTTAAGCTTGAATTCTCAGACATTTATTCTGGTATGATAGCGATTGACAGAAAATTGATCGAACACCTTTACACAACATGGCCACCGGTTGTAATTAATCCAATCAGCGATTGATTTTTCCTGGTCGTGTTGCTAATATTAATTAATCCAATGAGAGATCGACTTCTGTTTGCTGCGGTGCTGACGTGATTGATGGTTAATCAATGGGTCGCCTGACAGTTATTAAAAGAGACAAAATAATTTCACAAATTGGTTGACAGTGCCAGCGTTGCGGTCCGGAATAGAAAGTGGCCTCATTAAGCAAGCGCTCGTCGTTACCTTAACAAATCTGGTTAATTGGGTTCAAATGTGGCTAGGAATCAAGTTGAAATGTGAAACTTGTGTATTGCTGGTATGTTTAAAAATATTATTTTATAAAACAACGGTATGAACGAGAATTACTAACACTGATCACTAACAAATATGTTTTGTTTCCAATAAACGATGACAACGAAAGTTGTAGGGTGTTTTCTTTAATGACACAACTAGAGCAGATTGATTTATTAATCATCGGCTATTGGATGTAAAACATTTGTTAATTCTGACATATAGGCTATGCCAATTTCAATAATGGTTATGGTTTTGGTTTTGCTTATATCCAAATAAGGTTCAGTCACGCTTTTGTAAAACCTGCGTGAACTGTCAGTCTTGAGTATAGGTTTATTTGATTAGCATTAGAGAGAAAGCCTGCTAAAATACTTGCGCTATATTTCCACGTGGCTGCAAGGAATGGCTTATACATTTTGTTTTATATAGACAGAAGAATTTTTGACATAGAACAACCAATAGCACCTCCAGTAAAATGCGTATAGCTAATACGTCACGTTTTACTTCTTTTATTTTAATAGCACTTATCAGCACGGAGAATTAAGAAACATCACTACACGGGGAATGAATAAACATCACTACAAGGAGAATGAATAAACATCACTACACGGGGAATGAATAAACATCACTACACGGGGAATGAATAAACATCACTACAAGGAGAATGAATAAACAACACTACACGGGGAATGAATAAACATCACTACACGGGGAATGAATAAACATCACTACACGGGGAATGAATAAACATCACTACAAGGAGAATGAATAAACATCACTACACGGGGAATGAATAAACATCACTACACGGGGAATGAATAAACATCACTACACGGGGAATGAATAAACATCACTACAAGGAGAATGAATAAACATCACTACACGGGGAATGAATAAACATCACTACAAGGAGAATGAATAAACATCACTACACGGGGAATGAATAAACATCACTACACGGGGAATGTAGTAAAGTAAAGTTTGTTTTATTTAACGACGCCACTAGAGCACATTGATTTTTTTATCTTATCATCGGCTATTGGACGTCAAACATATGGTAATTCTGACACTGTTTTTTTTTTAGAGGAAACCTGCTGTCGCCACATAGGCTACTCTTTTACGACAGGCAGCAAGGGATTTTTTATTTGCGCTTCCCACAGGCAGGATAGCACAAACCATGGCCTTTGTTGAACCAGTTATGGATCACTGGTCAGTGCAAGTGGTTTACACCTACCCACTGAGCCTTGTGGAGCACTCACTCCGAATTTGGAGTCGGTATCTGGATTAAAATTGCCATGCCTCGACTGGGATCCGAACCCAGTACCTACGCAACGGCGTAAGATTAACATACATATTCTGATTTTGACAAGATGGTTAACAGGAGGGTACAAATAATAAGAATAAACTGCTTGGTACATATATGAATACAGATACAAATACAGTACATGGTATTCATTATAAAAATATGTGTATTAACAATATAAATACATGATATTATAGAGACATGTGTATTAACAATATAGATACATTCCACGATGTAACAGAGTAGAGATATATTGTAAAATATAATTATTCAGAATATTTCAGTTACAACTGTGTACTTTACAATATATAGATATAAATAAAATAAATAAATAAATAATAATAATAATAAAACTAAAGTTTCATAAATTAACATTAAAGACATAAAATAATGTAATACTATTTAAAATATATCAAGTATTTAAGAATTGAACGTTATATTTTTGACGTTCATATGATGATAAACACCAAGACCGTTTTACACACTATGAATGGCGTAGCACGTTAGCGCGAAGCCGTTCATACATAAGTGTGTAAAACGGCTTTGGTGTTTATCATCGGATGAACGTCAAAAATATAACGTTCAATTTTTATAATTCCAAATGCATTAATATTGCCATTATACAAAACAATATTAAAAAACCCAATCGAACTCTATTCCACAATGATTTACAACTGTATCAATACACAAATGAGGGAATACCCTTAGAAAGTTACATTCGTTTTTTTCCGTCAAATCTCCGATTCATTATAATGATTTACATAAGGTTTTATAAATTTTAATTTCCTGAATCAAATGTGGATAAAACGTTATAAAATTTAAAATAATTGAACATCAACTGATAACGCAAACAGGTTTTTTTTCCAAAAATATCAAAGATAATTAATTAAGAATTGAACGATCTATATACTTAAATGGACGAGTTTTTGTAAAGTCGTTAGAGTCAAATTATTTAGAAGATGAATGTGAAGACTGACTGGGAAGGGATAAAGTGGTTTCAGTGTTACTGTGTGTGTGGATTTCAGAGGAAGTTTATGATTGTATGATATTCTTGGAAAGGACAGGTCGTGTAATTGTGCACGAAGGCGTAGGCCCTATGTGTTTTCGCGCGTGTAAGTGGTCGATTTGGTGTTTTTTGTCAAATGTAACAGAGCTGCGCTCATGTCTCTCTGTTGATTTGTTGAACATTCTCTGCTATAGCTTCTAATAGAAGCTTCGTTTTTGTGGCCTGTCATATACATTATGTGTCTCAGTTCAAAACCGGAGTCGTTTAAAGTCTGAATTGTCACTATCACTCACAGTGCAGACGATATTGGGATAAAAATAGAAACGGTGGATTTCCGTTGTTGACGTAATTGATAAAAAGTAATTCCGGTAATAACATTATGTTTTTATTTGTTTACCGGAAAAGTGCAGTTTTCACGTTCATGGAAGAATGAACGTTGGCTTTTTTTAGATCACGTGATATCATTTTAACCAATCCAGACGACTATTACAAAACAGTAATTATAAAATGGAATTACAGTTGTATGTTGACCTTTAGTTTCATTAACTGGTTAATGTATGGTAATGTTGGTTTTTGTTGGGTATTGTTGTTACTATGGGCGTTTAAATACTTGAAAAATTATGTTCATGAATTTAGCTAATTTTTTAGTGTGCTTATTCTTTTACTGCTCATAAGTTCTCTAAATTTATATATAATTGGTCGTATATAATAATATGGACGTAAACATTCTTTCCGGGTATTATTGAAAAAACTACATACAAATAAATAATGAAATTCGTCTCCTATATCGTTTTCATCACAAATAGTACAAAGTCCTAATTTTTCAGGAATAATATTAAGATAATTTTCAGAATTTAATAGGTCTTTGAAATGTTCGTAGGTTTTACCTCTCGATGATTCTGAAATATTATTTGTTCATGTTTATAAATACCGGTCGTATTGTCGTATGCTAATTTCTTGTGATAGTTATTTTACCGATAGAAAGGTTTGAGATAGCCATATATTACTCACTCCTAGGTTATCTAAAATATTTTTAACAGCAGCAATCCAGTTATAGTTAGTTCCATTGTTAGTATGGTCTCTCATCATTGATTTGTATGATAATAAAGACAGTTTGGACCGTTTGCCCGTGTTAACCCGTTCCCAATAACAAATTAATTTGTTGTGGATAGACCGGCCTCGGTGGCGTCGTGGTAGGCCATCGATCTACAGGCCGGTAGGTACAGTGATCCATAACTGGTTCAACATAGGCCATGGTTTGTGCTATCCTGCCTGTGGGAAGTACAAATAAAAGATCCCTTGCTGCTAATCGGAAGAGTAGCCCATGTAGTGGCGACAGCGGGTTTCCTCTCAAAATCTGTGTGGTCCATAACCATATGTCTGACGCCATATAACCGTAAATAAAATGTGTTGAGTGCGTCGTTAAATAAAACGTTTCTTTTTTTCTGTTGTGGATAGTCAACTCGACTGACATTCTACCAAGTTCACCATATAACATGCATACTGGGGTCGCTTTTTTCACAGAGAGAATATGTCTTTGATTTTAACAGTTATAGATGTCGTTTTCGATCCCCATATTTCACATCCATATAATAATATTGGCAGAACCATTGAGTCAAACATTTTGAATTTACATTCTATTGATAAATGACGATCTTTTGCTTTTGCCAGAACGAAATACATAGCCTTTGTTGTTGTACAAGTCTAATCTTAGTATTTTTGAATTTATTTGGTTTAGTAAAAGGGAATGAATGAATAAACTTCACTACACGGGGAATGAATAAACGTAACTACACGTAGAATTAATAAACATCACTACATGGGCTATTTCTCGTTCCAGCCAGTGCTCCACGACTGGTATATCAAAGCCGTGGTATGCGCTATCCTGTTTGTGGGATGGTGCAAATAAAAGATACCTTGCTACTAATGGAAAAATGTAACGGGTTTCCTCTCTATGGCTATGTCAAAATTACTAAATGTTTGACATCCAATAGCCGATGATTAATAAATCAGCATGCATGATTCTAGCTGAACGCACTACATCCGGTTCTGAAGTTAGCTATAATGCTTTATGTCACGAATATCATTATTTATTTCGGTGTCCTTAGATTTACAAATGACAAATTAACGTATCTAAGCAGATACCACTACAACATACCTAACGCCTTGAAATTTCACCAACTATTTAATTCTAAAAAGATATCAATTACAAAGAAATTACAATTGTGTTTTAAAAAGATGTCTGTTTTATAATTATATCCTGTGCGTATATTAATGTGTGTATATAACACGTCTAGAGCACACTGCTGTATTTAGAATGATACTTGTATAATAATTATACCCATTGATAGATTATTGCTATTATTATATACCATAATTAATTAGTATATACCATTATTTATAGTACACTGCAGATATTAATACATATACAAAATGTTTCTTTGTAAACTGTCTTAAGTTATCTCCGTTTGGCGATCCGAGAAATAAGGTTCTGTTCCATTCTGTAATATACTCCTGCTAGCTTTGTTAAACGAGTATTGTTTCCTGCAAACATTGTACCTCATGTGCCACGAAATACGCCCTGAGTGTAAATAAGGTTCTGTTCGCTTTCAGACCCTTGCACCGCCATCATCAGATGGACATCACATGGGCATCGGGGGGGGGGGGGGGGGGGGGGGGGGGTGGGGGATGGATTCTTATATCTCTTCGCACCCATTCTGTGATCAATCACCCCTTTGCATCCGAGAAGCATATATTCGCCGCTGATTTTTATCGAACACGTCAATACTCACTTAAGCACTTCTGTTTGGAAACTTCGCCAATGCTAGGAGGACGCTTGATTTATCGCTCCGACATTCATCATAGTAATAGACGAGAACTTATTGCGACAGAGGCTAATACGGCAAGGGACATTTTGACAGTGTCTCACCCTGAACGGATTACCCGACGGAAATTGAAAAGGAGAAATGGCCACTTTACAAGAACTGATATGTTTAGGCTCTAATAGTAGAGGTCGTAATGTAGTTTCTGGACATTTGGACTTGTGCTCGTGGCAGCAATGACGGAACATTATATATTTAATTATCATCAACTTTGAGGACAGACTGGACTACATTTCCTGTAGCATATGGTTATATTTCAGAAGGGTTTCCAAGCACTTCGTGACGAAATGTGTGAGGGCGAGTGTATAAGCATTTGCGTACATTTGTATTCTAATATGAACACTTCGCCGATATGTATCATTTAACTGATGAGATTTAGGAACAGGATCTGAATCTTACACTATGATTAATAAACAGACACACAAATACTCCCCCCCCCCCCCCGTCTCTCTCTCTCTCTCTCTCTCTCTCTCTCTCTCTCTCTCTCTCTCTCTCTCTCTCTCTCTCTTCTCTGTCTGTTTGTCTGTCTGTCTCTCTCTTCTCTGTATGGCTGTCTGTCTGTCTCTGTGTGTGTGTGTGTGTGTGTGTCTCTCTCTCTCTCTCTCTCTCTCTCTCTCTCTCTCTCTCTCTCTCTCTCTCTCTCTCTCTCTCTCTCTCTCTCTCTCTCTCTCTCTCTCCCTGCCCCCTCAACCTTTTAATTACTGTCACATTGACCTGTCTGTGTTTCATGATCTAAGATCGATCCCCGTTTGGCTATTTCTCGTTCCAGTCAGAGCACTATGACTTGTTTATCAAAGGCCGTGGTATATGCTATTCTATCTCTGGAATGGTACATATAAAATATCCCTTGCTACTGATGGAACAAAATGTTGCGGGTTTCCTCTCTAAACCTATATGTCAGAATTACCAAATATCTGGCATCCATGATGACGATGATTAATAAATCAATGTACTGTAGTGGTGTCGTTAAAAACTAAAACAAACAAACTTCTGCTTCTTATGATTAAAGTTATTTCGGTATTTGATAATGCATTATATTTGGAGTCCGGCTGTATTAGTAAATACCATTTTGTGGACCAAGTTTTCTTTGGCATCAGCAAAGCTTATAAGCAAGTATTCCTTTGTTTGGCCAGCTTGTTCCAGCCAATGCACCACAACTGGCATATCAAAGACCGTGGTATGTGCTACCCTGTCTATCAGATAGTACATATAAAAGTTCCCTTTCTACTAATGTAAAACGTACCTAATGTTTGACATCCAATAGCTCATGATTAATAAATCAATGTACTCTAGTGGTGTCGTTAGAAAGTAAAAGAAACAAACTTCTTCTTATGATTAAAGTTATTTCAGTATTTGATCATGCATTATATTTGGAGTTCGGTTGAATTAGTAAATACCATTTTTTGTGGACCACGTTTTCTTTGGCGTCATCAAAGCTTATAAGCAAGTGTTGCTTTGTTTGGCCAGCTCGTTCCAGCCAGTGCACCACGATTGGTATATCAAAGACCGTGGTATGTGCTATCATATCTGTGGGATGGTGCGTATAAAGGATCTCTTGCTACTAATGGAAACATGTAGCGGACTTCCTCTCTAAGACAAAATGTCAAAATAATTACCAAATGTTTGATATTCAATATCCGATGATTAATAAATTAAATAATGCTCTAGTGGTGCCGTTAAACAAAAAAAAAACTTTAACTGTTTGCCCAGTGGTTTATTCTTGCTTCATTGTACAATTAGCAGGACTGCAGGATGTGTTCTAGAGGATGCGATTCTGTTTAAATTTAGTTAGTAAAGTTAGTCGCACATGCCTACCAGTTTCTGCCGATGTATATGGGACTGAAGATGGCAGTGACCGGTCTCTAGTCAAAATAGTGTGTTCTGTTGTTATCTCTTGTTAATTGTTGTGTTGGTGGTATTGGGGAACTTTCTTTTAATTGTAGCTTTAAGACGGTATATCAAGGCGTTTAATGCACCAAACAAGGGATATTGGTCGATGTGTATGACTTACACCTCTTAACTACCAATAACAGCGTTCAAGGACAGCAAAACCAAAACAACACGTTGGCATACCATATGTTTTGCATTGTGAACAAAAAGTCCAGACCCATTCGGTAGATTTGTCATCACGCCTGTCCATACCTTCCGGGAGAGTCCAGCAACTGTAGAGGGTGCGGCAGTTATATTGATTCTTCGTTCAACCGGGGCTGGGATTGTGGGTTCATACTTTGATCACTTCAGATTCAGAGATAGACGGATGTGCCTCTCTCCCCCATCTCCCCCCCCCCCCCCCCCCCCCCCCCCCCCCCGCCATCCAACCCTTCCTCGGCTTTTGGCGTCTGTCATTAATGTTGGATAGCATCTGGTACCCATAATTACTGAACGGAATATGCCATGATCTCTGTGCTATCGAGGCCAGTTACTCGAATTCCTCGGTCAATGAACGTGATGTCTGATATGCATAACTGACGGGGGATTGATATCACCGTGCGATAATCCTCTACGACGGAACATCACCGGCGGGGCAAAGCTTTATTGTGCAGACCATCGATCAGCAAAATGCGATTCAATCGCAGATCAATACAATTAACACTTAACCTGATTTAGTCTCAAATTGGGTGGCACTAATCTCCAGACGGAATAAAATTTTAAAAAAGGTCTACAACAGATGCTGGATTCAGGCAAACTGTGTCTCATCTCTCTTGACCTTCCATTGATGTCGGACTCTCACTTCTTTAATCAATGCCGTGTAACACAATTTGCCAAATAACCAAATCAGTCTCAATGGCGTTTGGGATCACGGCGCCATAGTTCACAGTTTTTCAATCAAAAATATGATCAGTCGAGTTTCTTTACACGATCACGTGGTTTGTTTTTCATTTACGGGCCATTTTCCGTGGCATCGTGTTAAACGCGGCTGAAGGGCGTACTTGATGGTTTAATATCGGAAAGTTTGTTCGCGACTGACAGTAGGAGCCAATTATATACGAGTGTGTTACTAGTATTTGCTTTGGGCTTTACAAAACAGTAACTCCGTGTATGACATTAGTTGGCAATCGGCGATGAATTATAATAGGTGCGTTAACATAGAAAAATGTTAACATATTCATGCCAATCAAAAACATATGTTTGGCAAGCAAATAGATGATTGGTTGACGCCATTCATCAGTCTTCAGGGGACTATTAATTATTGTCCAGTCCAATAAAACATCTAGTGTAAGCAATCAATCACCGAGCGGCCTCGGTGGTGCAGTGTTTAAGCGATCGGACTACAGGATGGTAGGTAGGCCTACAGGGTTCGCAGCCCTGGTACCGGCTCCAACATTAGAGCGAGTTTTAACGACTCAATGGGTAGGTGTAAGACCACCACACCCTCTTCTCTCTCACTAACCAACTAACAACTAACCCACTATCATGGACAGACAGCCCAGATAGCTGAGGTGTGTGTCCAGGACAGCGTGCTTGAACCTTAATTGAATATAATCACAAAATAAGTTGAAATGAAATGAATTAAAGGGACATTCCCGAGTTTGCTTGTTATAGACTAACAGAGACTTTTTGACGACTGTAATTACATATCAAATATATTTTTCTGCATAAAATATTAGTGGCTGTATAGTAAACGTGTTTCTGATCGTTCTAATATTTGTACTAGGTTAAATTTCATTTTATTTCCTAAAAAAGAAATTATTTGAAGACAAACTCCAGTTTGGGCTTCTTACAAATATTAAGAGGACCAGAAACACATTGAATATACAGACATTGATATTCTAAACAAGAAAATATATTTAATATGCAAGTTTAATCGTAGAAATATTTTATTAGTCAGAAATATCTTACAGTGCAGCAAACTCGGGAATGTCCCTTTAATGAATCATTGTTTTAATGACATATCGATGGGTTGTTAATCATTGGCATAATAAAAACGAAACATGGACAAGAGTATGAAAGAAGAAACCCACTGCTACAAAATTCCGACTACCAGTTACCTGTCAGTTTGTATGGATTTAAAGACAGCACATACCACAGACTTAGGGACAGAGGAAAGTCCCCATCGTTGTTTTTGCATTGTTATCAATAATTACAAATTAATCGATCCCTGAAATAATATTTTGCACAAATAACTTGGGAAAACCGACATTGTAATGTGCCAGCACAAAGTGTGAAGCGAGTCGCGTTAAGTAGAACAAGATTTCTGATTTGTCAAGTCGTAACAAATCGTATGCACTCGACGAACCCACGCACTGTGCCAAGTTAACTGTTCGCAGCTAGATAGGCTCGTCAGAGATAGACGAGTTTCTCAAAGAATTTTCCGTCAACTGAACACGCTCAATTCAATGGTCGTTCACAAAACTTTTTCTAATAAAAACGTTTTTTCTTTAAATTACTTTAATCATTTGGTTGTAATTTTTTATGGTCATATCGTTGACGGTATAATGTTTGCATTTCAAAGCAAACGTTAAAACATAATTTCGGCGGCGAGAAGCTATTGTGCAACTTTGACATAGTAATTTTAAGGCTGAGAGACCTGGTAAAATCTCTCACATCTCAAGTACGAATTTAACAACGTGGCCATTTTACATAAGTGTGTTCCAGAACTGATTATACTGCAGTGGTTATAAGCAATTTTCAAGGCACCGGACTACACCATCAAAAGGCACCGAACTACACCATCAAAAGGCACCGAACTACACCATCAAAAGGAAAGTTTAGTTTTTTCGAGTACATTGACGTTAATATGCGTTAATCTACTCGCCAGTAGCGGCGAGACGTAGCCCAATGGTATGTGCTATCCTGTCTATGGGATGGTGCATATAAAAGATCCCTTGCTGTTAATCGAAAAGAGTAGCCCATGAAGTGGCGACAGCGGGTTTCCTCTCTCAATATCTGTGTGGTCCTGTGGACCTAAAATTTGGCCACCAGGGTGGGTGGGAGAATGCTCATAGTGATTTTTGTCAATGCCTACATCCCTAGAGTTGGAAAAAGTGTGTTAGCATTGCAGGACCTACAGTATTAGGTAGGGCCATAAAACGGGTAGATACACACAAAAAGCTGTGAGTCCTGCAGTGCTATCATAAAGCTTCCATCTCTAGGAATGTATGCTTTGACACAAATCGTTATGAGCATATGTCCCTCACCCCACCCCATATGGTACCGACCGACCCCTTAAGCACGATATATGGTTCCAACTTAGTTCGTAAGAGGATTACTATTTTTATTGCGTCTGCCATTAAAGGCTTGTAAAAGTCAGGCCATAATCTTGCCGGCAGAATGAGCGTTTTTTCTTCGACGAAAGTCAGCTCGAGTCGCCGAGTTATTAGCAGTAGTGAGAAGTAGAAGGTTTTGAAAAGCTTTCCGTGGCTTTCGTAAATAAAGGTATATGTCTTCGTGGGCACACGAATGTGCATATAATAATATATTGTACAACAAAACAATGCTAATATTTTATAGTATATTGCTTTCTTCATATAATTATATTGCTAAATAGGCTGTCAAAATGAGTTTAAAATTTGCACAAGACATTGATAACTTTAATAGACACAACATGTAATGAGATTCAAACTCAATAATTAAAAAAAAAATCAGACCTTAGATTACGAAGACAAAGCCTTTAATATAATCAACACATGCAAGATTGAGTTGTGTTTAAACCATGTACTCAATTCTGAAACAGCCCTCATTTAAATTTTCTGAATTTAAATATTATTCTTAAAACCAAAGATGGCTGCACGCGGATAACATTGATTTAAGACACCCATTTAATCTTCTCTGCACATCTTAGCTGTTATTTCAGGAATTTGCAGATCAAACTAGCTCACATGCAAACGTGTAATAAATTGCAGTTAATTTGTTTTCGGTGGCACGTCTACTAGGGACACGGATTTTTGTTAACAACGCACAGATCACTGATCTGGAATTCTTAATACAAGATCAGACGTTAATAAGTAATCGCAAAGTGTACACTTTTCAAGCCAGCATTAGGTAGTAATTGCCCACGAACAAGAACTGAAAGTCGGAGAATGCAATGTTTGATGTTCAGTTCTTCAGTGTATCGTATGCGACAATTGCGAGCGCTGGTCTAGGAAATAAGAGATGTAGCCCGGTTGCTACGCACATTGTTACTCATTCTCATTAGCAGCAAAAGCTATTTTGAATGGATTTCCCCATAGACGATACCGAGGTCTGGTTAAACATTTGTTCATTTATCCATTCTTCATTCGGGTTATTTATTGCGATAAATAATATTGTGCAATTTACAGCATTATAACAATGAAAAATAATATGTACAATAGAGCGGAACAATGACGGAGAATGGCTTATAAATTCGTTCGTAGACAGGAACCAGAAGTGACTGTAGTTCACAATGTGCGGAAACAAATATTCCTTTCCATTTTTTTTCCATTTTATAAACAGGATAAAGCAAAGATTATGATATTTGATGGAGTGCAATGTAGCCCAGTAGTAAAGTGTTCGACAAATGTACGTTTAGACTAGTAGCAATCCTCATCGAAGGATTCATGGGACTATTTCTTGATACAGCCTATGCCCCACAACTGATATAACAAAGAATGAAGTATATACGCTCTACTTATCTGTGTGGTCCTTAACCATACCGGTATGTCCATTGATATATAAGAGTAAATAAAATGTGTTATGTAAGAACCTACTCTCGGCATACTAAATTCAAAAACATGTATCTCCATTTTATTTTCGACGGACCGTTCCAAATTGCGCCTAATTTCCCTCATTAAAAACTGCGCACCCTTTCCATTTGGCACTACGGGGCATTTCAAATTCCATAGCATCCAAAACCACCCTCCGCTTGTTACCGACTCCGGTCGGACTGCTGGTTCACTCTTGCACCTGCCAGTGCAGGCGGTTTCCCCTCCACCACACTCCACCCGTTTCTGTCCTGGACAGAGGAGCCGGCTTAAGACAGGCATGCGCTACAACAGCTTGTTCTGAATGTGTACGTTAAACACTCTGACCTCACCTGCCCTGTGTTATGTAAGGCTTTAAATAAATTAAAAGAAATTGTTTGTACAATCTTTCATGGCTTTTGTCACTGGTTTAAAATAGGAATTATCCATCCATCGCTCCTCCATTTCATACACACATACTATCAAGCTATACCTCACTACTTTTGATGAATTTTCTTTTCTTTTCTCTTTTCCAGATTCCACAAATTAGCTACGCTTCAACCAGCATTGACTTAAGCGACAAAACCCGATTTGAATATTTTTCGCGAGTTGTCGCCCCTGACAGTTACCAGGCGCAGACGATGGTGGACATCGCCAAAGCGCTGGGCTGGAACTACGTCAACACTATAGCAGACGACGGCACATACGGGGAAAAGGGAATCGGAGCTTTTGTAGAAAAGGCGGCAAATGCAGGTTTGTTATGAAAGTATATATTACTGTTCATCTGCCCATGTGTCTGTAGATATGACAAAAGACATTGTTGGGGGGAGGGTGTATTTTGATATACTGACAGTTAGCAGAAACGTAAGATAATCTATAGCTGTGTTCACACGTACACAATTTAAACTGGTTTTACTCTACTGGTTTAGCTAAAACACTGTTGGTTAGAAACGACGAGCGTTCTCACATAGGTAGCAGTATATTGTTTGCTCCCTTGTATACCCGGGCGCACAAAGAGTTCGCTTGTTGGTTTGCACAGATCCATGTTTGAAGGCTAATTATTTGGAATAGGGAGTAAATTCTTAAGCTTAGTGATAGCAAGGGGTTATTTTTAAAAATGGTAATTGGTTTGTCACCAGCAGTGCAAATGGTTTAGCTGTAATGAGACTTGGTATTCATAGACGTCTTTTCCTTGTGACAAAAGTTGGGCGCGACCATTTTGGGTAATTTTTTAACAAGCTGATTTGTGAAAAATTTAATAGCTAAACGTTTATTCAAATAAGGGTTTTTGTAAGGTTTGATGAGCAAAGATTCCATAAATATATGTGTGAAATCCGCCAACTCCCGCTTGGGTGTGTTTTTTTATGTGTGTAAACATAATAAAAAAATACACCCAAAATCATGCAGTTTAGACAAATTATGATGAAAATAACACAAATATTTCCTAAAACTATTTAAAATAAGTCCTCTTTATAATTATGACCCTTTTTGTAATTCCCTTGAGACCTACAATACCTGTACCTTTATTTATTTTTAAACCATAGGTGGGCATTTAGGATGCCATGGGCTGGTATGCATAAATCTCAGCTGAAGATTCACAGATAACTGTGGCTGCTACCTTACAAAAGCTATACCGGTATAAGGTGGAAGTGTAGTTATCGTAACAACAAGACATCGTAACAACAAAGGACTACGAGTCTCTGAGGACGTTGCTAACGCATTTACAGCTTAGTCGGGGAGGGACTTAGCTCAGCCAGTTGAGTGCTCGCTTGAGGTGTTTGCATCGCAGGATCGAACCACCTCGATGGGTCCATTCAGCTGATTGGGTTTTTTCTCGTCCCAACTAGTGCACCACAACTGGACAAAGACCGTGGTGTGTGCTTTCCTGTCTGTGGGAAAGTGCATATAAAAGACTCCTTACTGCAATAGAAAAAAAAAAAGTGAAGCGAGTTTCTTCTAATGACTACGAGTCAGAATTACCAAATGTTTGACATCCAATAGCCGATGTTTAATTAATCAATGGGCTCCAGTGGTGTCGTGAAACACAACAGACTTTTTACTGCTTAGTCTGACTATGACGTCACTGTCACTTCTATCATATACTAGTTTAACTAAAAAAAACCCACACACATTTTGCCTTCACAGTTACATTTTAAACTGTTTTAGTTATACCATAACTAAACCACATAGGTATGTACCGGTGTAGTGAAAAGATCACGTTCATACTTACTTCTTTAAACTGGTTTAGTTATACCAGTTTAGTCAAACTAGTTTAAAGTGTAAGTGTGATTGCAAAATGCTTTTGTTTTTTTAGTTAAAAAGGTATAAGGCGGAAGTGACAGTATGAGATTGGTGAGAGAGAGAGAGAGAGAGAGAGAGAGAGAGAGAGAGAGAGAGAGAGAGAGAGAGAGAGAGAGAGAGAGAGAGAGAGAGAGAGAGAGAGCGAGAGAGAGAGATTCATCAAATTACTCCACTGCAATAGCTAATATATGTAGTGGTATTCCTATGTATACACGTAGACACAAACACACTTCGTTATTTATAGACAATGAAACGCGAGGCTAAAGTTAATATTGATTTTGAAAAAAAAAGCAGTTCGTAATTCGTTAGAAGTTTGTTTTTTTACCCTCAGATCTTCCGACAGTAATGACCGCGTGAACGAAATGAACGCTTGCCAATGCTATCTACGTTTTTTACGTGACTGGACTCCAATCAGGGGAGTTTGTTTCTTTTCAAAACAAAATGCTGCGCTTTGGGTTCATTATCTTGTTTAAACAGACAAATCAATTACCTGATTTAAAATAAGAAACGTTTTTCAGGAGGGTTTTTTTCTTATTTGAGAAATCTTTCCCAAATACACCGAAAGAAAGGTTTATCAATTGTTCGCTGCACTTAGACTACTTTAATCATCAGGGTCTAGTTATTCAAAGCGTATAATATACGTAGTTAAAGGGACATTCCTGAGTTTGCTGCATTGTAAGATGTTCTCGACTAATATAATTTTGTAACGACTGGTATTACATATTAAATATATTTTCTTGTTTAAAATATCAGTGTCTGTATATTCAATGTGTTTCTAATGTCCTAATATTTATAAGTAGTCTAAACTGGGTTTGGTATCCCAATAATTTCGTACTTCGGAAACATATATATTAGGAAATAAATGAAGTTTATAGCGGGTTTCCTCTCTAAGACTATATGTCAAAATTACCATATGTTTGACATCCAGTAGTCGATAATTAACAAATTAATGTGCTCTAGTGGTGTCGTTAAACAAAGCAAACTTTTAACATTTAAACAAAACTTACAGTAATAGGAATTGTATTAAATGTGTACATGCCCTATGAACATTTTTCTTCCCGTTAAATAGCGCTATTTTTGTTTTTATCTCTTTCTGATTAAACTGCATATCTTCCATAAATTCCCATTTGCTATAAATACAATGTAATCATCCCCATATTATTCATTATTTGTTTTTTTATAGGTATTATAAATGTCACACGAATACTCAAGCCATAGGAGTACACAACGATTGTAAAGGCGGCAATCAATGTCAGGTTTTTAACTGATATATCAACGACACATGGTGGTTAACAATACTGCATCGGACATACGACCGGATTTAGACCTTAGGGGACCCGGGGAAGGGGCTAGGGGCACTTCAGGTTCGGGGGCCCCTCATCATAGAAATTAAATTACATGACAAAAAAAAAAAGAACTAATTTTATAATTATTACATTTTGTTTATAAAGGAAATCCTTAGTCTGGGGCCCCTCTGGGAGGGGGGCCCGGGTCAATTCCCCCCTTTGCCCCCTTATAAATCCGGCACTGAGTTCGGACAGCTTTCTTTCAAGCTTTGTTACAATTACTTATATATTGATATATAAAAGAAAGAACTTTCTAACACATACTCTTCAAAAAAAGTAGGGGAACCTGAAATATTAATGATAACATCAACTATTAAACCGAACATACGTTTTGACCACAGACATCCTAGTAAAGAACGTTCAGGTATGTTTATCAACACACCGAAACACATTCCATAGTTTGCACGTGTATCACGCAGTTGCCCCGTACACGTGCGTGGGGTGTCAATCTCGATTTTGACAATTTCCAGGACGGTCGATTAATCATTGTGGAACATTATTTCTGTCAATCTTTTTTCATTCTGTTGATCATACAGTTGTTACTGTTTTGTTTTTAGTCATTTTATTCTTTGAATTTGCGAAGCGGCGTATGCAACGCGATGAGTGTCTACGGGCTATTGGCATGCTGCAAACGGGCAAACGTCAACGTGAAGTGCCCCACACCTTCAATGTTTCGAAGTCAGTGATTAGCAGACTATGGAACAGGTACCAACAAACCCAAAATGTTGACAATCGACCCCGTTCAGGCCGTCCCAGGGCAACGACAGGAGTACAGGATCGATTCATCCGTAACCAGTCTCTAAGAAATCGAGCAAAACCGGCAAATCAAATTGTTGCGAACCTTCATCTGGCTACTGGTGTCCGAGTTACGGGTCAGACGATTAGGTCGTCTTCATGCTCGACGGCCCCGGGTTGTGCCTACCTTGACCAATCGTCACGTTGCCCACAGACGTGAATGGTGTAGGGAGCGTCCGAACTGGGGTATTCGTCGCTGATCACGTGTCATGTTTTCAGATGAGTCCCTATTCACTTAGGACTTCCTTGACAGGCGTGGACGGGTCTGGCGACGACGAAATGTCAACGTGACAATGCGATTTCATGACAGATTTGGCGGTGGATCGGTTATGGCGTGGGGTGGTATCACTATGATTGACAGAACCCTCCATATTGTGCAAATAAGGGTCACTGGGCAGTACTACCGGGACAACATACTGACACCCTTTGTCATCTCGTTTGCTAGGCGTGTGGGTCGACGTTTTTTTTTTTAGGACGACAATGCCCGTGCTAACCGTGCACGAATCGTTAATGCTCATCTCCTCCAGCAGCACAACATCTATCGAATGCCATGGCCAGCAATGAGCCCAGATCTCTCCCCCCGCTCCCCCCCCCCCCCCATTGAACACGTATGGGACTTGATAGGGAGACGTGTGCGTCAACGTCAAAGACCGCCGACCACGTTAGCGGAACTTGGTCAGGCGCTGCAAGAGGAGTGGAACAGACTCCCTCAAATGGCTGTTGGGAGACACATACTGGTGGTAATGTTTGCCCAATAAATTCACTATTATCATATAACCTTTCCCCACAGCTAATTTTGGCAATTGTAAAGTCGTATTAGAGTTCACCTACGTTTTTTTAAGAGTATATTTTAATTGTGCTTTACTGGTATATTTAGGATCGCAACACTCGTTTATGTTGATCTTTGTTTATGTATGTTTTGTATACTTGTTTATAATTATGTTTAAGAGCCACACGGTTTAAAGTATATAAACCATTACAGTTATATGTTGGTAGACATGTAACAAACTGACTAAATAACGTGCTCTAAATCGTATGTAATATCGCACTTATCGCACATCGAATATGTACTTGATTAATC
>NC_054701.1:76259055-76296555 GCF_016097555.1 Gigantopelta aegis
ATCTGGAGTCAATACCGGGTGTGGCCTCCGCGTGTGTTGACAACTGCCTGGCACCGCCTGCCCATTGAAGCAACCAGAGTACGGATGAAGTCCCGGGGGATGGTGGCCCACTCGGCCTGCAAGGCTGCTGCCAGCTCGGGCAGGGTCTGGGGCTGTGGTTGTCGCTGTCGGAGGCGTCGGTCCAACTCGTCCCATAGATGCTCAATTGGGTTCAAATCCGGTGATATCGATGGCCAAGGAAGGACATTAATGTTGTTGTTTTGTAGGAAAGCCGTTGTGAGACGTGCTGTGTGAGGCCTGGGCGTTGTCATGTTGGAACACTGCGTTGGCGTTGGCCATAACTGGAACGATGTGTGGCCGGAGGATCTGGTCAATGTAGCCCTGTGCATTCAGGTTGCCCTGCACGTGGACCAGGTCAGTTCTGCCAGTGTGTGAGATGGCTGCCCACACCATGACACTACCCCCCGCCGAATCTGTCCACTTCCTGCACGCAGTTTGCCGCATAACGTTCACCACGACGCCTATACACGCGACATCTTCCATCATGACGTCGGAGCAGAAATCGGGACTCGTCACTGAACCACACCTGTCTCCATCGCAGTTGAGGCCATTGTCGATGAATCTGGCACCACTGCAGTCGGAGTTGACGGTGTTGTGGTGTTAAGATGACACCTCGAACTGGACGTCTGGCACGAATTCCTACCTCACGTAGGCAGTTCCGTACGGTCTGGTCGGATATCCTGCGCAAACCTGGTATTGCTGCGGCTGTGGAGGTGGCAGTAGTCAATCGTTCCCGAAGGTGGCGTACCCGGATGTAGCGGTCCTGCCCGGGGGTAGTAACCCGTGGTCGACCGGATCTAGGAGGTCACGTGTTGATCCATGTTGCTGGTAACGGTCCCACAGTCTGGACATGGTGCTTGGGGACACATGGAATGCCCTGGCAACGCCCGTTCTGGATTCGCCTGCGTCTAGTCGGCCGATGGCATTGTTTCTCTGCGGTTCACTGAGACGTGGCATGTCCTGGATTGTCAACTGTCGGCCAGATACAGAGGCCAGGCAAGCGAACACCCTGCACTTTTATACTGTCGGTGTTCATGTTGCACGTGCAGACAACGCACGTGCAGTGGTGACATGGTTTGCACGTGGCTGCGTTTTTGCGAATATTCACATTTTGGAACTTTATTGTACAGTAGCTGCGTTTTATCGAATGTAACCGTGGGAATGTGTTTGGGACATGCAATGACCTTATATTCACAAAGCATGAACCGGTAGGAAACATAAAATCGGAGTTATAACCCATTTGTACCCTTTTGCGTTTCTTTTTTTGAAGAGTATATATAAAACATCCCATGTTACTAATAAAACAAATGTAACGGGTTTTCTCTTTAAGACTATATAGCAAAATTACCAAATGTTTGACATCCAATAGCCGATGATTAACAAATCAATGTGATCTAGTATGACAGTAAACAAGAATCAGAACACAGTAATACAGGGTTTTCTGGACTAAAAGGATACTTTTGAAATAAGAAGGGAAATTGATCGCATTTTTCAGCCTCGCACCCTCCCGCTAGTTGCGTCACTGGAAACAATATCTATCAGAATTCACGTATTATACGTTTGATACAATCGGAAATTAGTTCGGAAATTGATGTAATTTGTTTGAAATTATGTGTTGATTTCGTGATGACAATAAGGATAGTCAGAGGAAATTTTCTCTATTGTTCAAGATGGTAGCTATTGTCAAGTTTCAAGATGCAATATCCTGTTCTAACATCCGTAATGGAGGATGAATTATGTGTATACTTATGATAAACGTAAAATTGACTGGGAATCTTGTCCCGAAATACACTACCCTAACATTTTGAATCAAATGAGTTCTCCTAACCAGGCAAATTACTTAAATTGGAATTTAGATCCAAGGGATACAACTGTGCTATTCTGTATAATAAAGTTCTACGCAGTTGTCTTTCCTATGCTACACATTTGCACCAATGGTAGTTATCTGATTGTCTCCCCTATACACATGTTAATCAGCACATTGTAAATATTTTGCGCTACTATTATGGTTATTATTGAGGTTAACTTTATCAACATACTATTAAAATCCGTTAAAGTAAAGGTGCAATAATCATTCGCCTAATATGCGGTCGGTCTGGGATCGATACCTGCTTGTGGGCTCAACTTTAAATTCGTTTACATCAAAAGGCAAAACATGCATAAATTAACTAGGTCTATACACAATATCAAATACATTAGGCCTAGTTAATTCTGGGTTCATGAATTATAAACTCGAAAATGTGTTCAATATGTACATTCAATCGTTACAAAAACGCTCTTAGCCGTTCATATGATAACACATCTATTAAAAGTATCATTCTTTATCTTTCCATTTTCTTAGGAATTTGTATATCGATGTCGCTGAAAATCCCGCGATCGACGGACGAATCGACATTCCGTAATATCGTCAAGGAAATCCTGGTTCCCAAGAACACGGCGAAGGTGGTTGTGATGTTCGTGAATGAGGACAACTGCAAGCGTCTGCTCAAGGCCCTGCTGGAGATCAACAGGACGTCGGAGCTGTTCTTCCTCGCCAGCGACAGCTGGGGCGCCAAGATCCACCCCGTGTTTCAGCAGGAGGTGGCCGCAGAGGGAGCCGTCACCATCCTTCCCAAACGACAGCGGGTTAAAGGTTAGACGTGGCTCATTCTCACACCTAGCTACCTACCATAACGCATTCTCGAACCTGGCTATGATGACTCATTATCAAAAGTAGATTTATTTCCAAACACATCGTAACGCTATCATGTCCCATTCCCAAATCTAGCTATCATGACGCATTCTCAAAAGTAGATATGCCGCATTCTCGAAACTAGGTGCCGTGGCTCATTCTTAAATGTGTCATGATGCAGAAAGCTATCATCTCACAGAAAACTATGATCTAACATTGTCAAGCCTAACTATTAAAAAGAAAGAAAGAAATGTTTTATTTAACGAGGCACTCAGCACATTTTATTTACGGTTATATGGCGTCAGACACATGGTTAAGGACCACACAGATACTGAGAGAGAAAACTCGTTGTCGCCACTTCATGGGCTACTCTTTTATATGCACCATCCCACAGACAGGGTAGTACATACCACGGCCTTTGATATACCAGTCGTGGTGCACTGGCTGGAACAAGAAATAGCCCAATGGGCGCACCGACGGGGATCGATCCCAGACCGACCGCGCATAAAGTGAGCGCTGTACCACTGGGCTACGTCCCGCCCCCTAACTATTATGCCACATTCTCTAACCTATGGTGCACCATTATTAAATGTGCTCACACATTCTCAAACCTAGCTGCCATGACGTATTCCCAAACCAACCATGAAGCAGTATGAAACCCATTCCACATCATGCGAACATTCTTAAACCTAGCTATCACGCTATATTCTCAAAAAAAATATTTGCCATGCTGAACTCTCCAATCTAGTAGTCATGCATCATTATTAACCCTAGCTATCACGGTGTTTTCTTAAACATACCTATAACGACGTATTCTAAACCCTAGCTATCATGACGTATTTTTAAACCTAGCTATGACGACGTATTCTTAAACCTAGCTATCATGACGTATTTGTTAAACTAACTGGCTATTCAGTTTATTATTTTATTGTCACTTTTACATTTCACACATTAAGAGGCTTGTTAAAGCCATCATATTGTTATTCGCTTCAAAAAGACAAAGCATTGACAATGTTAGATAGTATGCTCTAATTACTGTTTGTCTCGTTTCAGCATTTGATCACTACTTTTTGAAGCTTGATGTAAGACATCAGCATAATATATGGTTTAAGGAATTCTGGGAAACTATATTCAACTGCAGCAGTGAGTGGACAGCAGGCCGCAAGTCGTGTACAGGTAATATTAAACATTTATGTTAAAGTAAAACACCTGTATCTATGACTTTAACTGATTGAAACATATTGTATTACTTTTAAAAAATGGATTAGGCACAAGTTATACAATCTACTATGCCTTCTCCATAATACATACATGTCACAACAATAATATATTTATTCAATTTAAATATGAACAGAACTAAATATTATTGAAAGAGAAAGAGAGAGAGAGAGAGAGAGAGAGAGAGAGAGAGAGAGAGAGAGAGAGAGAGAGAGAGAGAGAGAGAGAGAGAGGGGGGGGGGGGGGAGGGGGAGGGGGGAGGGGGAGGGGAGGGAGAGAGAGAGAGAGAGAGAGAGAGAGAGAGAGAGAGAGAGAGAGAGAGAGAGAGAGAGAGAGAGAGAGAGAGAGAGAGAGAGAGAGAAGAGAGAGAAACGGGAAAAGAAGCAATAACGTTATATATGTGTTCAATAATCAGACAGCAGGTTTGCTAAATTCTTATTTTAATATCACCAGTTATTAGTGATCCGGTGACCACAAATATAAAAAATATATGAGTGAACTTTTGCTTGATTCAAAAACACTGTTGGCTTTATCGTATGCAATTTTAAATTAATCAGTTAATTCGAGTACACGACAACGTATATAAAATCTGTTTACAACTTCAAACCTTTTAAAACAGTTATCCAAAACATGACCATACTTCTAACATACACACTAAATAGTAACCTTAGGCGTATGTTATGGTTTCTTCATATCATTCATTGAGATGCACTAATTTTAGACGGACAGTTGCGACAATGCCATTTCCTGAAAACTAAAACTCTTTGAGCACCTTTTGTTATTCCATGTCGTACTATACTGATGGGAAGACATAATAACACTAATACATAAGATGACTGCAACCAAAACCTTTAACTGTGTTATTGACATTCAATTTGACATTACTGGTAGTACTAAACCAAATAACTTCCGGCTGTGTCAAACTTCGAGGTGCACCGAACTTTTGATAGAGAAGTGAACATCACAAGTGCTGTGTTTGGTGATAAATGTGAATGTGTTGGTTGTAAAAAAAACCCTGTTTTATCTGGGCAAAAAAATGTATGCAATTTTATTTCATCTAATACCACTGTGTCAAGTAGCCTTGTGCTTGAAACATTTGTTGAGTACATATATAAAAAAAAGTACTCGAATTTTGTGCGGAACTATGGTAGTCATAGGCGCTAGCCGTTATCTCAGAAATTAGCAGCTTGACCCCCAATTGTTTTCTGGTTCACTTTAAGGGTGAGGCGTGGTAGTATTTATATCCGTAGCGTTTATGTCGATTGATACACTGCAGGTAGGAGTTTTAGCCACATATGTTACTATTGTCGTCTGTGGGATTTGATTTGGTAGCATACACCCTACTGAATTCAATCCCACATTACATATTTGTACTTCATACAGACATTGCGACGCTAATAGTGACTGAAATAGTAAATGCTCCCTAATTTATTGCTCTCAGTATACATTTCGAAAAGCCGTTGATCAACTAAATAGCCCAACAAAATAAAAATAAAATAATTTGACCCGAATAGCCAAAAACTCAGTACATTCCACATGTTGTTAATATTTTGGTAAAACACTGAATAATGGGTGCGAGGCCATGCATAAATAAAATAACATAGCTAGTGGTATATCCAGCGCTAGCTGTTTAAATGTTTGCAGAACTTCTTGTGGAAGCATGCTTTAACTGAAAAGGAATGTACAGTGTATACTTTAAGTCAAATGATCCATACGAAAACCTGTTTGGATAGTGATCCATGAGTGCCTATCAACAAAACTGTTTTAGTGGGATTTGTCTTGTGCACGGTTAGGTTTGTATAACCGGACTTGGGAGAGGCAGACGTTCTACAGGCGAATCAGACAGGATACGTAATCATTTGACACTACGTTTTGCCTTTACCATAGTTTGACATGCAATAGCCGATGTATTTTTTTGTGCTGGGGTGTCGTTAGACACTGATTCATTCATTCATTCTTTCATTCATTTAATCCTTAGAAGTGGCAGTCCTCATAACGGGAAAACACTTGACTTCTGGGAGCAGTAACTCATGGTACATACGTTTTTGTTTTTTCTTTTCTTTCTTTTCTTTCTTTTTTCTTTTCTTTTGGTGGGGGGGGGGGGGGGGGTGCAGGGTTAGCGTGTATATATATATTTTTTTAATTCCATGTTGCTTTTGACTTTACTTTGTGCGGGTATTTTAAAAATATTAAATGTTCTGTTATTTGAAATTGCCTTTGTTTTCCAGGTAGAGAGTCTCTGCATGACGCCGTGGTAGGGTACGAGCAGGAAGGCCTGGTTCAGTTCGTCATCGACTCCGTGTACGCCTTGGCCCACGCCATCCACAACATGCTCGTCGACAGGTGCCCCAAAAGTTCAAACTTCAGACACTGCAAACATCTCAAAGACCTCGCGGGAAAAGATTTACTCGAGTATATCAGAAATGTGTCTTTCACAGGTAAGAATATAAGAATCCGTCATAAAAAAAAATGTTAAAGGTCTTTGTTAACGACACCACTAGAGTACATTGATTTATTAATCATCGGCTATTAGATGTCAAACATTTGGTAATTTTGAAATATAGTCTTAGATAGGAAACCCGCTACATGTTTCCATTAGTAGCAAGGGATCTTTTGTATGCACCATCCCACAGGCGTTGATCGATTTTAGACTGACCGCGCATCAGGCGAGCGCTTTACACATTTCAACTTGGTAAGAGGCTTTGTCTTATTTTAAGCTCTACTGTGCAATAATCTTTACTGACATAATTTAGTTTAAAGTTTGTTTTGTTAACGACACCACTAGAGCACATTGATTTATTAATTATCGGCTATTGGATGTCAAACATTTTGTAATTCTGACGTATAGTCTTAGAGAGGTAACCCACTAAAGTTTTCTATTAGTAGCAAGAGATATTTTGTATGCACCATCCCAAAGGCAGGATAGCACATACCACGGTCTTTGATATACCAGTCGTGGTGCACATGCTGGAACGAGAAATAGCCTAATGGGTCCACCGGCGACTGACTGAATTTAGATATCAGCATTATTATTATACTACAATTTATCCGAAATATATTGTTAAGACAGACGCGTTTGCAGGGGGTTGTGTTCAGGGGTCAAGCATATTTTTTTGTCAATATATTTTCAGAGGAGCATGACGCGACCCCCAATAAATTTCGCTCGCAACACTCCAAAACTTCCCTCCCCACGCTAAACTTCACGCACCTGCGCCTTAAAAAACCAGCATATTTATTAATGAAAATAATATATCAGTACACGTGTACTACTGAGTACTATTTACCTGTAAGAAAAAAAAGATTATCCATCTACCGAAAACAAGTCAAATATCAGCGTTATATTTCATACTGAATACGAGTAACAGTACGAAATCGACTTCGTATTATGCTGTCCTTTATTAGAAATCTGACCGGTATAAGGTTTTTTAAGCCTGGAATCTAGTTACATTGTTTTTCGAACAGCAGCTAGCTAGTTTGTCATAATAAATCTTAACATATACGTAGGTTTATGGACGACAGAAATGGTTTTTAATCAATGTTGAGTCTTATTTCTTAATTAATAGTATCTGTGTCTAAAAGAGTTTCCATTTTCAAAATTAAAGAGAAAGGATTTCGACAATGTTTAGTGTTCAAAATAGGTATTGTATGTTCAAATGTAACAGAAAACATTAGGAACAGTATATTGAGTGGCAGTGAAGACACAGTGATGTGATAGAATAATAACATGGTCATTACATGGGTATGTCAGTATATAGAGGTATGAATGGACGAAACCGGGTTACACAGGTAGGTTGCAAGGGTAGAGCTTGTAAAATTCTAGATAACGATATAAATATGAATAACGTGAAAATGTATTCACAGTTGCATACAGCTTATGGGTAGAAAAAAATAAAAAATAAAGCTAACTATAGTGTTTTTTCGCCATCGTAAATCTTTAGTATTCGCGTCATTTTAACAACAAGAACAAACAGACAAACAAACAAAAAAAACCCAGACAGACAGACAAACAAACATTGAAAAAAAAAAAGACAAAAAAAAGACAAACAGCAAAACTGGTTATATTTATAATCGCTTTAAACCAGGAAGAGTCACAGACCGGTTGGATTGATTAAAAAATAAATATTTTATCGACTTAACTTCGTCTTGTCAATTGTCTCAGGCGAAATCGATGTTACTTTGTAAAATAGTAGGGTCCACTTTCTTTGTACAGTCGCGGATGAATGGTGAAGACTTGTAAAATCTAGGCGTGAACACGTCTTGATATGTAATAATTAAATTTCAAATATCTGAGTCTATGAAAGGACACTGCACCAGAAAAACATGCCACGTGTGCACTAATAATGTTGTCGATAAACAAAACAAACATTTTTAGAAACTCTTATATTGGAATTTCGAAGTTGCAATTCATAGTACAGCCTTTACCACACGGTGTTATTTCCCTTGATGTCTCCCTTTTACCTTAGCAAAAGTTACCTCCCTTAACATCATTGATTAATAATAAAAACGTGAAGACAGGCATCGGTGGTGTCGTGATTAAGCCATCGAGCATAAGGCTAGTAGATATAGGGTTAGCAGCCCGGTACCGGCTCCCACCCAGAGCGAGTTTTAACGACTCAATGGGTAGGTGTAAGAACACTACACCCTCTTCTCTCTCACTAACCACTAACAACAAACTACTAACCCACAGTCCTGGACATACAGCCCAGATAGCTGAGGTGCATGCCCAGGACAGCGTGCTTGAACCTTAATTGGATATAAGCACAAAAATAAGTTGAAATGAAATGAAAAAAAAAACGTAAAGAAAAAAGAAAAGAAAAAAAGACATTTTATCATAGCAACTGTTAAACACGTATCTTCTCTTGTATTATTAATTTAATTCAACGTCTGTTAATAACACATTTCAATGTCCAAATCTGCTTGATGTATCACTTAATGCTGTCAAAAATGCATACTATTAATATAATAAAATCAAATGCAGCTTTAAAACTGGATGCTTGTAATATTTTGCCGGTTTTGTATAGCGGTGTATTTTAGCATTTTATACTATTTCTCATACACGTGTGTTATATTTTTGTTGTTGTTACAGGCGCTGGTGGTAACAAGGTGAAATTCGACGGAGTCGGTGACGCTGTGGGTCGATATGACATTTATCAATATCAGATTTTAGACACGGGCAAATATATCAAGATTGGTGACTGGGAACACAGGTATTTAAACATGAATATGTGTGGATGCATGAGTGATTGGATGAATGGATGGATGGATGGATGGATGGAACTTGGGCGGGTGCGTCTATGGATGGAAATTGGGCGATTGCCTCTATGCCCGAACAGTGGATGGGTGCCTCTATGCCCGAACAGTGGGCGGGTGTATTTGGATGGAAATTGGGCGGGTGCGTCTAAGAATGGACATTGGGCGGGTGCATCTATGGAAGGAAATTGGGTGGGTGCGTCTGTGGATGGATTGGATGGATTGATGGATGAATGAATGAATGAATGGAAAGGATGAAGAAGGAGTGCGTGGATGGGTGTATGAATAGACAGCATGGAAGCATATTGCATACAATCATACTTTGTTATAGGCACATTTACCCCATCGGCATCGAGTGTTTCGTTTTCAACGAATGTGTCATGAGTTATCATGTGGCAAAAGGGATATGCCTAGAACAGAATAGAATATTCGGATAATTACTTTAAATGTTTCACCGAAGTTATTTTATTTTTCTATTTCATTTCATTTTATTTCATTTTATTATATTTTATTATATTTTATTTTATTTTATTAATTTATTTAACAGGTTATCCATCAACACCAGCGCTATGCTGTGGAAGAACGGCAGCAGACAGGCTCCGAAGTCCGTGTGCAGCGAGCCGTGCAGGAACGGGGAGTCCAAGAACAACATGTCGTCCTGCTGTTGGATGTGCGTGCCGTGCGCGGCCAGCGAGTTCCTGGAGAACGAGTTCCAGTGCAGAGCCTGCCCGAAAGGCTCGCGTCCCAGCGTCAACAAGACCATGTGCGCCAAGCTGCCCGAGCTCTATCTCAGACCGCACAGCCTCTGGTTCATCCTTCCAGCAGCGTTCTCGGTCTTCGGGACGCTCTGCACGTGCTCCGTGTTTATCATCTTCCTCGCCTTCAACAGGACGCCAGTGATAATGGCCTCTGGGAGAGAACTGTGTTACCTTCTGCTGTTGGGGATTCTGCTGTCCTACGGGACCTCTCTTGCCATGTTGGCGAAGCCCAACATCATCTTCTGTGCCCTGCAAAGACTCGGGTTAGGAGTGTCGCTGTGTTTCATATACGCCGCCCTGCTGACAAAGACTAACAGGATTTATCGCATATTTAACAGCGGCATCAAGGCTATGGTGAAGAGGCCGGGCTATACTAGTCCGAGATCTCAGATCTTCCTGTGCCTGTGTCTTGTGTCCGTGCAGATAGTGGGAGGACTGACGTGGCTGGGCTTCGAAACCCCATCCATAAAGCACGTGTCGTATCAGAAGGACTACTTGGTGTTAAAGTGTCGATCCAGTCAAATTGCCACAATGATTTCTTTGTTTTATAATATGCTTTTGATAGTTCTATGCACAGTTTACGCTTTCAAGACTCGGAAAATTCCGCAGAACTTTAATGAAGCCAAATATATTGCTTTTACCATGTACAGTACGTGTATTGTGTGGCTGGCGTTCATTCCTATTTATTTTGGAGCTAACCACGATTACAAGGTAATTTTTCTTTTGTTCTCAACTTGCAAACTTGTTTTCAATAACAGTAACGTTTGAAAATGTTCCACAAAATGATAAAGATTGATAATGGGTAATAAATAGAATACCCAACTCGCTACTCGGCAATACCGTTAAACTTGCACTCGTGAACTGATGTTGTCCTTTCCTCGCCAAAGGCTCGAGAAGGACAACATCAATTCACTCGTGCAAGATAAACGGTATTGCCTTGTAGCTCGTTGAGTAGATGCGGGATCTAGGTCAATCGGTAGAGCGGTCGTCTGGGGTGCTTTTGTTCTAGAATCGAAGCCCCTTGATGGGTCCATTATCTGATTGGATTTTCCTTGTCCCAAGCATTTCTCCATGACTGATATATCAAAGGCCGTTGTATGTGCTGCCCTGTCTGGGAAAATGCATATATAGAGAATAACTAGTTAATGACATAGGATATCAGCTTTATCCTGTGAGGAAAAAATGGTTGCAGGGTGTATACTACCAAATCAAATCCCATAGACGACAATAGTAACATATGTGGCTAAAACTCCTACCTGCAACGTATCAACCGACATAAACGCCACGGATATAAATACTACCACCCCTTACACTTAAAGTGAATCAGAAAAAAATGGGGGTCAAGCTGCTCGTTTCTGAGATAACGGGTAGCGTCTATGACTACCCTAGTTTCGCACAAAATTTGAGTACTTTTTTTTACAGGTACCCCATACATGTTTCAAGCACAAGGCTACTTGACACATTGGTACTAGATGAAATAAAATTGCAAATATATTTTACCCAGATAAAACTATTATTTTTTTACAACCAACACACTCACATTTATAACCAATCACAGGACTTGTGGTGTTCACTTCTCTATCAAAAGTTGGGTGCACCTCGAACGTTGACCCAGCCGGAAGTTATTTGGTTTAGTACTACCTACAGGACAAAAAGAGTTGCTTAAGGGAGAATGTAGCAGCACTGGCATAGGAAGCGAGGGGTGGGCATAGCAGCGATGTTTTTTGTAAAAATATATTTATACATGTATTTACATATATATACACGTCTGTGAGCTCCCCCCCCCCCCCCCCCACACACACACACACTTTTTGGCACCTTCCTAAACCCATAAGCAGGCTTCCTCTAAACCTGTATGTCTAATTTATCAAATATTTGACATCGTGCATGTTGGTAAACAAAATTATTTCTCTTTCAGATCGAGGTTACGTCTCTGTGTATGTGTGTCAGCATCAGCTCAACTGTGGCCCTCTTCTGTTTGTTTGCTCCAAAGGTCTACATCGTCTTGTGTCAGCCCCATAAAAACGTTAGACAGGGCTCGGCGCCCTCCGTTCAGATCACTGCCACGACGAAAACCAGCCGCAGTTACAGCGCACAGGCCGGCTCGAACGGCGCCCAGAACGGAAGTATCCACCGAGAGATTCAGTGTACGGACAGTAATATCTTCCCCGACAGCGTGGAGGAAAATTCGTCATGTGACGAAGGCGTGGCCATGCGAGCGCCCTCTAGTTGTGCTTCCTGAAATAACGGATATGACGTCAACAGCTTTTTTAATATCAGATTATAAATCAATTTTTTTTTTTTTTAATAAATGGTTATTATTTTTGTTATTATTATTATTATTATTTTTATTTTTTTATTTTTTTATTTTTGGTAAAATAAAGTATTTATTTAAATAGAATCATGGGACGCGGTCTAAACGGGTGTAATCACAAAAGTCCCTGAAACAAAATGATCATTGCTCAGAAGTTCAAACGCAGAAACGTGGAAAAATACTCATGAATGTAACATTTGTTTAGTAAACCATTTATGTTCATAAATACAGCTATATTACGTTTGTGAAAGTGTTGCTACAGACTGTTTTATTAATAAACAAACTAATATTATGTAACATTATGTCAATAAAGAAACATTCCTTTCCTTTTCTGTCCATTATCGGTATTAATGATTTGTTTGCTATTGTGATCCCATTCCTCAGTGGAGTAGTGGTTAAGCCATCGAACGTAAGACTGGATGGTACTGGGTTCATATCCCGGTATCGGCTCCAACCTACAGCGAGTTTGAACAAGACCACTACATCGACTTCTCTCTCACTAACCACTAACAACTAACCATTAGCCCTCTGTCCTGCACAGATAGTTGAGGTGTCTGTGTATGTGTGTGTGTGTGTGTGTGTGTGTGTGTGTGTGTGTGTGTGTCTGTGTGTGTGTGTGTTTGTTGTGTGTGTGTGTGTGTGTGTGTGTCCAGGACAGCGTGCTTAAACCTTAATTGGATATAAACACAAAAATAAGTTGAAATTAATTAATTAATTAATTGTCGGTGATGAAAATTTCCTCCCACGGGCCTGTCATTACATGTATCGAGTCGCATAAACATGTACACTATTATTTTTATATAAGCATACTTAATTATCTCCCGTTCCAGCTTACATTATTGAAATGTTTATTCCCCCCAGTATTTTTAGTTTGGCTTGACGTAAAAAGAAACCGTGTTTAGGAAATAAATCTATTCTAAATTGTTTGGCAATTTGTAACTAAAACTACCAACCCATAGCAAGTAATGGTGTCTGCTCCAGGAAGATTGAAGTTATATAGGTGTGTTTGCGTGCGTGCCTTTGTTCGTCTGTCGCTATCACCCCCCCCCCCCCTCTCTCTCTCTCTCTCTCTCTCTCTCTCTCTCTCTCTCTCTCTCTCTCTCTCTCTCTCTCTCTCTCTGTTTGGATGCTTTTACAAATTACATATAAATGGAAACATGTTTGTTATTTCAAAAACATTTTACCTTTTCTTTTCACATCAAACCAAACTGAAATTATTGACCAAAAACAGCAACAGAAAAAAAAGAATAAAGAAACCTCTTACATTGAAGGCTGGAAGCGGGGTATAAAGCCCATTTGTGTTGACCTGAAAGTTGATGTTGACTTTCGGTCAACTGATTACATTTGTGTTAAGCCTAAATCCCATAAAATCTGTAACATGTCGCAGATCATCACCAATCATCGATGACCAAAGACACGTTTTATTGGAACAAAGACGCATGCGGTCTACAAACGGATCGGGGACGTTAAAATTAATGGCATTAATAAAATAGGTCACTGGAGACAATTTTTTGTTTTACCAAAAACATGTTGTTTTTGTTCTGCGGACTGGAATTGTCTTATCTACACCTCAACAGTGTTTGGTTCTTTTACTTGTTTACAAACTGATTCAACCATACGTGAGAAAAACGTAATAACCAATTCTAATTTACTCAGCATATAACGTGAAAATATAACATGTTTGATTGGCTAATAAAATCCATTTGCGGCAGTAAAACCAGCATTAACTTTCAAAAATGGTCAAATACAACATAGCTATCCCCTAATTGTACAGAGGTAAAATAACAAAAAATAACAACAACATCGCCATAAAATTTCAAGTTTTATTTCATTAACATACATTTGTTTTTATATATAAAATAAAAACAATACATCTATCCGCACCTTCGTGAATAAATCGAGTTATCTTCACTGAAACCTGGAACAGAGTCTGTCACGGGGTTCTATAATACCCGTAACTGAATGAAACACGGTTATCAAAATATCTCTCCTAACTGTATATCTATTAGATCTCTCTGTAACGCGCGGTTAAACCCTAGTATGGCTCGTCTAGGTATGATCAGAGATAAGATCTTATATAAAGTATATATTATTATAGCACGTTTAGTTCACTAGACAACACAACAAAAACACAATACACTTTGGAATCTGTATTAACCTACGCTGACAAATGTACTGCCGCAGTAATTAATTAATAACAACAATAATAACAACCCAGAACTGATCACTTAATTAGTTAATATCTAGGTGTCTAGTTTACACAATATGCTAATCACTTCACCGTGACACAACACCCACGCGTGTGATAATTGAGAAACGCTTCCAGGGGAACTTAATTAATAAAGGAATTACAGCTCTATTCCTAACTGGTTAATTTTTAATTAACCCTAACTACTCATTCAATAACCTTGTAACACAGAATTAATACTGGTACCTATCACAATAAAGACAATAACCTACAGTTTACCTAGGTCTTCTAGGATGACTGGCTAAGCTTTATATTACCAAATACTCGTATAATGTTAGAACAAAAAGTCTACGATTTACTTCGTCAGATGACCGAAGACACTGTCTAAAGAATATTGGTATAATACAGTATTAAAATATTTAAAGTCACATCAATCACATCAAGGTTATACAACAGAGCAGAATATAATATATTTACCAAAGTCCAGACGGACAACGTTCCCCAGGGATACCTTCTTATGGTTCTCCTAGATATCTCTAAACCCTAGCTATTTATTCAAAACTCTCAGAGACAGCGAATATCGCCTGGGGGTACAACGCGGTACCTCACCTATCATCTGATATTCCACCTCTCCCAGAGTCGGTATATTTTTCTTTGATCGTCAGACTGGCTGTCGCCATCGTCGCCAAATCACGGTTGTAAAAACCGCACTCGCGGATGTATTACGTAACTACTCGCCACATGGCCTCCGCACCTGGCTGGGTGTGTATTAGAAGTACAGCCCGAGGACCGTCGCGCAGAAGTATTACGTAACAAGTTGCCCACCTGTAGTGGTGCAATGAAACTGCACACGGCCTTCTAACACAGGCGAAAAGAATTAAGAGCATGTACCGTCACACACCCCCACCTCAAAAAGGATATTTCCTCTACTCTAGGAATAGGGAAATATACTACATTAAAACAAAAAGGTGCGTTAACCGACGCATACGGGCATTTATAACACATGTAATAATAAGGTGACTACCAGTAATCACACTGAGTCTCTGAGTCCCTGGTATACAAATAAAATATATAAAAACAAAACAGAAATCAAGAATGTCAACACATTATCATAACGTTCAACTTCGGGACAGGGCATCAGCGATTACATTGGATGTGCCCTTGATATGTTCAATGGTAATTGGGTATTCTTGCAGAAGAAGACTCCACCTCAAAACTCTCTGGTTGGTGGCTTTCATTCTGTGAATGAAGGTAAGCGGATTATCATCAGTAAAGACCACCACTTGATGCACTGCCGATTTCACGTAGATCTGAAAATGTTTCAGAGCTTGTACCATGGCCAAAGCTTCCTTCTCTATAGTGGAATAGTTCACCTGGTGTTTGTCAAACTTTTTCGAGAAGAAACTTACAGGATGGTCCAGTCCATTTTCGTCTTCTTGGAACAACACAGCTCCAGCTCCCACGTCACTGGCATCCACAGCTAGCTTGAACGGCATTCGGTAGTCTGGTGCTGCCATCACGGGAGACGAGGAGAGCATCTGATTGAGACGGTTGAATGACTTCTTGCATTCATCTGACCACTGGAACTTCGTTTCCTTCTTTAGCAGCAATGTGATGGGGGCTGCTACCGTCGCAAATTTAGCACAGAAACGACGATAATAACCGGCCATACCAAGGAACCGGCGAACTTCACGACGGTTAGTCGGTGCAGGATACTGGCTGATGCTTAGTGTCTTGGCCTGCAGTGGGGCGACGCAACCATGTCCGACAGTATGACCTAAGTAGGTCACTGAAGCTTTCACGAATTCACATTTGCCCAGGTTCACAGTCAAGTTAGCTTTCTGTAGGCGACTGAATATTTGTTGTAGCCTGGTTAAATGTTCATCCCAAGAGTCGGTGGCTAACACCACATCGTCCAGATATACACTGACGTTTTCTAGGTCTGATAACACCTGGTTCATCATCCTTTGAAAGGCAGCAGGGGCAGTCTTCAAACCAAACGGCATCACTCGGAATTGGAAGAGGCCGTCAGGTGTGATGATCGCCAGAATGTCCTTAGCTTCCTCCGTTAACGGAATGGCATAAAAACCCTTCAGTAGGTCCAATTTGGTGATGTATTGCGCGTGTCCAACTCGGTCGATATAATCGTCAAGGCGGGCTAGAGGGTAGGCATCTGCCTTGATGAGTTGATTCACGCGATGTAGGTCAGCGCACACCCGGAAACTGTTATCTCCCTTTTGAATCAGAATAACAGGTGATGCCCACTGACTGTTTGATGGTTCCAGAATGTCGTGTTCCAACATGCAATCTATCTTTTTTTTTTAGTGCCGCACGTTTTACAGGATTTATCCGATAGGCATGCTGTCGAATCGGTATAGCGTTGGGTTCCAAACGCACATCCTGGATTAAAGTATTGGTAACCGTTGGAAAGTCCTGACAAATGGAAACATTGTCTTGTATCAACGTAGTCAGCTTTGCTCGCTGTGGGCTGTCAAGGTGCTGTAGATAGGAACTCAAGTCTGCTAGAATCTGGCTGTTGGTTAATTTGATCTCTGCAGTCTTGACGTCATCACAGGAAATTGAGTGACTCTCAATTTGGTCAGGTAGCACTGGAACTATCGGCAGTCTGTCAAATTAACCTTTTAGCAAATTGATGTGACAATACCTACTTTTCCTAACCCTATCAGGAGTGTTTATCACATACCCTGTCTCATTAACCCGTTTGTGCACAACATAGGGACCGAAATACCTATTCTGTAATGAACCCCGTTTAATGGGAAGGTACAGCAGCACTTTATCCCCTGGTTTAAATTCCCGACTCTTAGCCTTCCTATCAAACAGTGATTGTATTTTGCTCTGAGCATAGCTCAGATGCTTCCTAGCCAGTTCGGTCGCCTGCCACAACCTATCTCTAACTCTCCCTACATAAATCAGCAGGTTTTCGGCATTATCCTTGTCTAGCCAACTATCTTTTACCAATTTGAGAGGGCCTCGGGCTGAATGCCCATAGACCAACTCAAATGGGGTGAATCCTAAGGATTCTTGCTTAGCATCCCGTGCTGCGAACAACACGAAAGTAATTGACTGGTCCCAGTCAGTACCATTGTCGAAACAATGGCAGCGGAGCATACTTTTCATGCTCTGGTGGAAACGTTCTATGGCGCCTTGGCTCTCAGGGTGGAAGGCAGCAGAACAAATCTGTCGTATATCTAACATAGACAGTACTTGCTGGATTAACTTGCTCATAAAGTTCGTACCCCGGTCGCTTTGAATTTCACCTGGTAAACCCGTGTACGTGAAGTACTTAAGCAGCGCACTAGCTACAACAGACGCAGTAACCTTCCTTGAGGGAATCGCCTCTGGAAAACGCGTAGTTAAGCACATAATTGTTAACAAGAATTGGTTGCCTGAACGCGTTTTCGGTAATGGCCCCACGACATCTATCAACACTTTTGAAAAAGCTTCCCCAACTATGGGAACCTTCTGCAGGGGATAAGGAGGAATTAGCTGATTTGGTTTACCCACAACCTGACACACATGACATGATATACAATGCTTACTGACATCTGCAAACATTCCCTTCCAATAAAACTCTGAGGCAAGTTTACTATGAGTTTTATTCCGCCCTAAGTGGCCAGCAAACACGTCCTCAAGTGCTAACAATAACAATGACGGACGGTACTTAGAGGGCACCACAATTCTACATCGTGTCACACATTCTTCACTATCAGGCACAACCTTTTCCACACTCTTATTCATTAACACTCCCATGTCCATATAATACCCTGACATCTGATCCTCCATCTCACCCTCAGTTAACAATGTAGTGCGAGCTGCCAACAAAATTGGATCAGCCCCCTGCTCTAGGATTAACTCTTGTCTATTACAAGGTAAGTCCCCCCTATCAAACACAACTGGTTCATTTCCCCTCTGCGGGAGATCAACAGGTACCACCACATTTAATTCCTCAGTTGACTTATCTACCATTTTACTGATAACCTAATCCACTCCATTTTCATGGCTGACACACGTATCAGACAAATCACAAATATCCTCTGGGTCTCGTGCTAACCTACTGGCCATAGCCCTAGTCATTACACACGCAGGATATCCAGTCTCATCAACCTCACACTCTTCTATGGGTAAAGGGCTGTCTTCAATTAACAATTGGTCACATTGTGGCTGACAACATTGACTAGTCAAATCATTACCCAACAAAACTCCTATGTTTTCAAAAGGCAAGTCCTTCACAACACCCATAATAACTGGTCCCGTCACAAACTTCGAACACAAGAAAACCGTATGTAACCTGACAACCATATTTTCTCCAGTAACCGAGGTTAAAGCCAAACTACGTCCTGTATCTGAATTCTCAATACCAGCTAAAATCTCTTGCGTGATCTGACTCTGACTACACTCGGTATCTCTGTAGATTGATATTGCCTTAGGACTCAATTCTTGTTTCACATCACAAACCATACCAGTGGACACATACGGGTTTACTTTCTCTGCCATGGGACTAACCATTAACTCTCTCGCTAATGGAGCTGACCTCACTAAACCGACCACGTGCACATTATCGCGTTTCCTTTTAAAACAGTCCCCGACAAGATGGTTATCCTTTTTACAGTAACTGCAATGTGGACGAAAAGTTAGTGCATTGGCTGATAACGCAGGCTTATCCTTACTTTGCCCACCAGGTGCATTCCTTGCCTGACTAGCTGACCAACTAGATGACTCTCCCCGATAGCTACTTTCCCGGGAAAAACCTCGCTGAAATTTATTCTTATCACCCTGTTGTAAAGAGGTACCCTGTACTGCCTGAGCTTTGTGTATTAACACGTAATCATCTGCCACTATGCCTGCCTCCTCTATCTTTTTGACATCACGATCCTCTAAATGAATACGTAAGCTAACTGGTAATCCATTTTTAATGTCCTGTAAGATCAACAACTCCCGTAACTCGGTATATGACTCTACCTGATGATACACCACCCATTTATCAAACATCCCTGCCTTCTTAGCCACAAACTCACTATAAGGCTGACCCTGCGTTTTTCTCAACTCGCTATACCGTAAACGATAATCCTCAGGTCGTAATACATACGCTCTCAACACTGCCGCCTTAACTAGGTCGTACTGACTTGCTCGCTCATCACTCATTGAATTATAAGCTACACTAGCCTTCCCCTTAAACTTAGACACGGCTAACAATGTCCACTTAGACTGCGGCCAATTGAGCTGCTTAGCGGCCCGTTCAAAAAGTTGGAAGAACATATCTACCTCCTGGTCATCAAATACAGGCACTGATCTATAAGCCTCCGACATGTTAAAACCATTTCCGGCTTCCCGTCTAAGTTCTGCAGTATTCAACTTTAACTATTCCACTTTTAATTTTGCTAACTGGAATTCTCTATCCCTATCTCTCTCTTTTCTCTCTCTCTCTCTCTCTCTCTCTCTCTCTCTCTCTCTCTCTCTCTCTCTCTCTCTCTCTCTCTCTCTCTCTCTCTCTCTCTCGCTCTCTCGCTCTCTCTCTATCTATCTATCTCTATCTCTCTCTCTCTCTCTCTCTCTCTCTCCCTCCCTCTCTCTCTCTCTCTCTCTCTCTCTCTCTCTCTCTCTCTCTCTCTCTCTCTCTCTCTCTCTCTCTCTCTCTCTCCCTCTCTCCCTCTCTCTTCTCTATCCCTTCCTTCTCTTTCTCTCTCTCTCTCTATCTTCTTTTTTTCTCTCTCTCTCTCTCTCTCTCTCTCTCTCTCTCTCTCTCTCTCTCTCTCTCTCTCTCTCTCTCTCTATCCCTCTCTCTATCTCTCTCTTCTCTCTCTCTATCTAATGCACGTTCTTCTCTTTCGTACTCAAGCTTTTTAAAAGCTAATTGTTGTTCCACACATAACTCATTTATCTCTATCTCTGGAACAATCTCACTGTCTTCCATAACAGGATTTATCACCAAAAACTTCTTGGATAATAATTGTCCTTATATCTCCTAAGGTTTTAGCTGATGTTAAATCAATTTCTCGCTCACCCGCGATTTCAAATAACTCGGCTTTACGTGCTCGCTTAATCTCCACTACACTGAGCGTAGGCCTATCCAGCAAATTCTTATCCATGTTTAGATATGACGCACTTATTATTTAATTAATTCTCTAGTGAACAACGTTGCTACTTATAGTTATTTGTAAAAATAATTTATAAAGCCCCCATTTACAAACAATACTTTTTTAAATATGCATGTCCCGTTTCAGATCCCGGACGAGCCCCCAATTTTCTACTCCTATCACGGGGATTTTTTAATACCCGTAACTGAATGAAACACGGTTATCAAAATATCTCTCCTAACTGTATATCTATTAGATCTCTCTGTAACCGGCGGTTAAACCCTAGTATAGCTCGTCTAGGTATGATCAGAGATAAGATCTTATATAAAGTATATATTATTATAGCACGTTTAGTTCACTAGAAAACACAACAAAAACACAATACACTTTGGAATCTGTATTAACCTACGCTGACAAATGTACTGCCGCAGTAGTTTATTAATGACAACACTAATAACAACCCAGAACTGATCACTTAATTAGTTAATCTCTAGGTGTCTAGTTTACACAATATGCTAATCACTTCACCGTGACACAACACCCACGCGTGTGATAATTGAGAAACGCTTCCAGGGGAACTTAATTAATAAAGGAATTACAGCTCTATTCCTAACTGGTTAATTTTTAATTAACCCTAACTACTGATTCAGTAACCTTGTAACACAGCATTAATACTGGTACCCATCACAATAAAGACAATAACCTACAGTTTACCTAGGTCTTCTAGGATGACTGGCTAAGCTTTATATTACCAAATACTCGTATAATGTTAGAACAAAAAGTCTACGATTTACTTCGTCAGATGACCGAAGACACTGTCTCAAGAATATTGGTATAATACAGTATTAAAATATTTAAAGTCACATCAGTCACATCAAGGTTATACAACAGAGCAGAAATAATATATTTACCAAAGTCCGGACGGAGAACGTTCCCCCGGGATACCTTCTTATTGTTCTCCTAGATATCTCTAAACCATAGCTATTTATTCAAAACTTTCAGAGACAGCGAATATCGCCTGGGGGTACAACGCGGTACCTCACCTATCATCTGATATTCCACCTCTCCCAGAGTCGGTATATTTTTCTCTGATCGTCAGACTGGCTGTCGCCATCGTCGCCAAATCACGGTTGTAAAAACCGCACTCGCGGAGGTATTACGTAACTACTCGCCACATGGCCTCCGCAGCTGGCTGGGTGTGTATTAGAAGTACAGCTCGAGGACCGTCGCGCAGAAGTATTACGTAACAAGTTGCCCACCTGGTCTAAGTGCAATGAAACTGCACACGGCCCGCTAACACAATTAATATCGCCACAGGCGAAAAGAATTAAGAGAATGTACCGTCACAGAGTCCCATAAGGTCTTTTGTAGAATTCGACCGGCCCCTGTGGCGTCATGTTTAAACCACCCAGAGCGCGTTTTAACGACTCAATGGGAAGGTGTAATACTACTGCACCCTCTTTCTTCTCACTAACCACTAACAACTAACCCACTGTCCTACGGACCTGCGTTCCTTTTACACCAGCTCCAACCCAGAGCGAGTTCTTAAGGGCTCAAAGGGTAGGCGTAAGGCCACTACACCTTCTTCTCTCTGACTAACCAACTAACAATTAACCCACTGCCCTGGACAGACAGCCCAGATAGCTGAGGTGGGTGTGCCCAGGACAGCGGTCCTCAACCGTAATTGGATATAAGCATGAAAATAAGTTGAATTAATGAATGTAGAATTCGTCTAGCCCTAGGGTCAGACCCATGCAGAATTTGACTATTTCAGTACAGTAGGCAAGATCATGATATCTGTGTTTGGTCCGAAGCCATCTGCGGCGTGGTACACATTTTATAGGAACCGGGCCTCACGTCACATGTTCTAATATTAGTGTACCGAATATTTTACCGAATTAATTTTATATATGAGAATGCTATGTAATCGCAATTGTAATCGATTACATTGTTAATGTACTTTTTTTTTTTTTTTTTTTAAACATTTAATTTACCAAACCTTTTAGATATGTTTAGCATTAACTCAAGTAGCAGTACTTACATTAATCAGACTCAGTTACAATCTATATAGATTTGTGTTTGTTTTTGTTGAAACGAAATTCAAATGTTTTCATGGGGTTGAAAGTGGGATAGCTAGGTCAGTTGTCGTTGACAATTACTTTCTACATCTTATTTAATCGTAATGTGATATCCACAATCTGTTAAATTTTAACCCCAATAGCTGATGCGTATTTTATGTGCCGGGGTGTCGTGACTCATTCATCAGAAGTTAAATGTGAATTTTGATTCCCAGTCAGATTTGAAACATAAATATTTGATTATTAAGTATGGAATGGGCGCATCAACTAGTTTCGATATCGTGAAGGAAAAACATCTAAACTGAAAAAAAGAGGTATACTGAACTGATCGCGAACGTTATCCCACCTGATCAAATACCGTAGTATGTGCGGTCCTGTCTGTTCAAAACCATATAAAAGATAAACCCCATGTTGTTAATCGGTAAAAGGAACATATGAGGGAGTAGTGGGGTGGTTTCATTCCAATCGAAGATCAATGTTACCATCATTTGGACACCAAATGGTCGTTGCCTGAAAACTGCTGGAATGCCATGAAACAACATTCCTTTCTATTCCCATAGCAGCTAATATTGGCATAAATATTGAGAAAATATCACAAATACACAGAAGTAGTCAGAACCTTTTTGTAATAAGTTCGATTTTTTATAATCCACTGTTTTGATAATATATTAAATTATGGATATTTAATGGGTGTTTTTGTTTTGGATTTTATTAAAAAAACAACAACTTTTAATATTCTCATACAGTGAAGTCAGAAGTCATATCTCACGAGTGTAATATGGAATTGGAGATGTCACAGGATGATATGTAGATCATATTTAACAAGAAACGTGGATTTATATATTTATTATATAACTGCAATTAAATTCTTGTTGCATCCATTTTCTCAGAAGCAGGAGTAAGTTTAACTAGCTGTTTGTCGCTGACGCTTGCTAGACCGGTTTTTACGTTACACATTAATCGGGAACCAGTCAAGCTAGCTTCCAAACGTTTAGAGAAAAACGACTGTCTCAATTTAGGCTTGACGTCTACGGAAACAATAGAAGGGAGATAATTCTGTTTCGAGGAGTGGCAATATCTCCAGCTTATTTTCAGTAACATTAATACTTTTTGAAAACAAATGTGTTATCTTCACTAATAACTAATAACATTAATATTTCACAAATATTTTAAAATATGTATTTAAATGTTATATACTAAAGTACGACTAGAATATCAAAGTTTGTGGTATGCGTTGTTCTTTGTGGGTAACAAGTACATATATGAAATGGAAAGTATATGGATGCTCTGTGGAAGACGTAATATGGCTTAGGTGCTTTTTTTTTATTGATTTCAACTTATTTTCGTGCTTATATCCAATTAAGGTTCAAGCACGCTGTCCTGGGCACATACCTCAGCTATCTGGGCTGCCTGTCCAGGACAGTGGGTTAGTTGTTAGTTTGTTAGTGGTTAGTGAGAGAGAAGAGGGTGTAGTGGCCATACACCTACCCATTGAGCCCTTAAGTACTCGCTCTGGGTTGGAACCGGTACCGGACTGCGAACTCTGTACCTACCAGTATGTAGTCTGATAGCTTAACCACTGTGCCACCGAGGCCGGTTCTTTTTTTGTCTAGCATTCTACAACAAAAAGTAATAATACTAATAATACGTTATAATAACTTCGATAACTCCACTTTGATCTCTCGATCTGAAGCGATGGTCCCGGCCGAGTTGCTACACAAACTAGTTATAACGGCCTCCGAAAACTCAAACTTCGAAAACTCGATACACTCGATCTCTCGACCCAATTCTTTGGTTACGGCATAAAGATTTAACAGAGTATGCACCTCTAAAACTCGACGCGTGTGGATTGATCAAACTGTCGTTGCCGATACTATTTTAAGGACGAATGTATTGTCAATCATGTCAATCAAGCGAAGCGCGCCTGTCACGGGTGGTCTTGGCTGTCGTGGATTAAGGTGATCATTACAGAATAATAGATTGCCGACTAAGCGGAATGAACTGATCCTGTGTTTGGTTGTCGGTGTTCGTGCGTCGTGGAGAGCCTCTTGTGAAATATTTATACGTTTGCCATCTTGTCAAAATATATGTATAATTGTATTATGTACCTCATATACCATGGTTTACGGCCTGAGAGTAAATAAAGTTCTGTTCTGTTCTTACATAATACATAATTACAAACAGTCTGGTTAACTTCAAAGAGCATTTGTCATAATTGTTAGCGCAGTTTGTTTTTGCTCTCAAAGACGTGAATAGTTTCAAACATTAGCTTTTCTATTTATGTATCAGTTAATGTTTATCAATTACCAGTCATATAGTTATGTTAAAAATTGATACATCACAGATCAAGTAATCTGGGGAAGGACCCAGTAATGTGGGTGGGTGGCAGATTGGACAAAGAAAGTAGAGGTGCGAAGCGTAAATAATTTTGTGTAAAACAAATATACTTAGTGTTATTCGGCATTCAGTGTTTTATTTGTTAATTACGTTCCGCCATTAAATGACATCTGTAAAATACGTCAACGTTCATTGTATAATTTAATTTCTGTTATTTATATATGTATGTCAATACCTTCTTTTTTCTTTCTTTTTCTGTCAATAATTACATGTAGCCTATATGTCCAAGCATATATTTCAAATTCATCTGGGTTATCTTTTTTGTTTTGTTATTTACTTACTTTTACAATATACGCAAAATTAATGTACCACAAACGTCGTAGATGCCTACAGCTGGGGTGGGAAGGGGTGTGGTGGAATGGGATGGGGTGCCGTGTGGTTTGTTGACAGTGATATATTAGTTCGCCTTTCAACTGGGAATGCATAGTTTTCAGAGTTCAAAGGTAGGCAGCGAGTCGCACGCTTCCTACAATATTTAGCCAAATCAACCAGCTGTAATGCAGTTTCAAATTTGAACTCGTATATTAATTTCGAAAACTCGAACTCCCTGAAACTTGAACTATTTCCTCGTCCCCTTCAAGATCGTAGGATAAAACTAGAGGAATATTCAGCAATATGCCCAGGTGTCATAAGAAGATATTTTCTTTTGTTCAACAGTACGATCATTAACATAATGTGATCCCAAATTTGAATAAAGTCCAGTAGGAACTAAATGTAAACAAAGTAAGTGAAAAGAAAAGAAAACACTAGGACCATTTTGGTGTTTAAGATCTATGTTCGAATCTTAGACGAGAAAGCGGAAACCTACGGCCGCCATATGGGCTCATCCAACCGATAAAGCAGCAAGGTTTACATATACACATTGTGTGTGTGTGTGTGTGTGTGTGTGTGTGTGTGTGTGTTTGTGTGTGTGTATATATATGCACTTTCCATAGACACGATAGTACATACCACATTCCTTAATATCGCTGCGCATATATTACTCATTCAATTTGAACGACTATTTCATTTCTGTTCGGTGAGAACAAAAAATGCTTTCTTAAAATGTTTCATAAAATTTTAGTTTGTTGTTTGCATTCCTTTGATCATAACTGAATGTTTTCCATTGACCATTAATTCTGTTGCAAGCCACATATTTCTTATGTTGTTTTTTTTTTTATTACGCTGAATACTTACAGGGTTTTGATGTATAGTATGTTATACCATTATAAATAGGCCTAATTCACTCAACTCTCGAGATTGTGATTTTGCATTGCAGTTGATGTGATGTTACACGAACGTAAGAGAGCTTTGTCAGTTAGGTCCCTGGTTTATTGTCGAGTCTTGTGACTGCGAAGTATGAATAGAATGAGAGAATTCAAATGGGTTTACCAATACATGTTTAACACTCCTGTCAGTGTTGGGAGATGACAATGACATTGTTATTACAGATATATTTAATAGAGATGTATAAATCACAAATGAAATAAATAATAAAACTACAAACAAGTTTTGTTTAGTTTTTTCAAATACTGTTTGTGCAAAAACATTCCTTCTGAGTCGGCACTATGCGTCTGGAGACAATGGTTTGACGCGTATTAATGAATGGTTATAAAGTTTAAAGGGACATTCCTGAGTTTGCTGCAATTTTAAGATGTTATCGACTAACTGAGACTTTTTAACGATTGTAATTAATTATCAAATATATAATATTAGTGGCTGTATATTAAACGTGTTTCTGATCGTTCTAATATTTGTAATAGGTTACATTTCATTTTATTTCCTAAAATAAATTTTTTCCTACGTACGAAATTATTTGAAGACGAAATCCGGTTTGGGCTTCTTACACATATTAAGACGACCAGAAACACGTGGAATATACAGACACTGATATTCTAAACAAGAAAATATATTGTAGAAATATTTTATTAGTCGGAAACATCTTACAATGCAGCAAACTCAGGAATGTCCCTTTAAGGCAATAAAAAAGAAAAAAAAAGAAAGACACACAAACCCAATACAAAGTTTTGTTTTTGTTTAACGACACCACTAGAGCATATTGATATATTAATCATCTGCTATTGGTTGTCAAACATTTGATAATTTTTACATTTAGTTTTAGAGAGAAAACCCGCTACATTTGTTGGCGAGACGTAGCCCAGTAGTAGAGCGCTCGCTTGATTCGCTGTTGGTTTTGGATCGATTCCCGTCAGTGGGCCCATTGGGCTATTTCTCGTTCCAGCCAGCGCACCACGACTGGTACATCAAAGGCCGTGGTATGTGCTATTCTGTATACGATGGTGCATATAAAAGATCCCTTGCTGCTAATCCAAAAAGAGTAGCCCATGATGTGGCGACAGCGGGTTTCCTCCCTCAATATCTGTGTGGTCCTTAACCATATGTCCGACGCCATATAACCGTAATAAAATGTTTTGAGGGCGTCGATAAATAAACCATTTCCTTCGCACTATATTTTTCCATTAGTATCAAGGGGTCTTGTATATGCACCATCCCACAGATATGATAACACATACTACGGCCCATGATATACCAGTCGTGGTGCACTGGTTGGTACGAGATATAACCCACTGGATCCACCAATGGGGATCGACTCTAGACCGACCTCGCATCAGGCGAGCGCTTTACCACTGGTCTACGCCCCACCCATCCCAACACACACACAATTCTGCATATAATATTGACTCACCGACTACTACCAATGTAAAACAACGTATTTACATCATCGGCATATTTGACGATATTAGTTTATATGCGATAACATGTAATGTCATTATCTACGTTACTGCCACTTTTCAAAAAGCCTACTCTCGATCAGATCAGTAATCTGAAGAGTAATTCTCTATAGCTGGAAATGCACACAGAATCCCTTTCAGCGACTGGATTATTATAGTTCTTTAACTAGCAATTTTACATTTAAAGTTTTCCATGAACCTAGTTTACCGTTATTTCAATACTGACGACATTCAAATTAGGACAATGCTGTTTGCAAGTCGGTATGTGTAAGTTTAAAAAGATTAAATAGATAAGAGGACCATTTGTCAAAATTAATTTAATACAACATATCAAAACAAATTAGTGTAAATTATGTTATATTCATTGTGTACGAAGCCAAATTAATGTTGTTGTCAGTGTATGTTGAAGACCTGACCCATAACAACATGTTATTAATAAACAATATATTTTTATAATATGTGCTGAAATTTTAAGTATTTTAGTAAGAAATAACAAAGGTATTAAAGGTATCATCATTGATGGCACTGAATATTTAATATCACAATATGCTGATGACACCACTTTCATTCTTGATGGATCTTCTGAGTCTCTGAACAATACAATGAGAGTACTTAATTATTACGCTGTAATTTCAGGCCTAAAAATTAACTATATTATGTCTAAAGCCATTTGGATATGAAGTAAAATATATTCTAAAGATGTCTATCACCATACTCGCTGGAAGTTAGAATGGGATTTAAACCAATTTTGTTTGCTTGGTATAAATGTTACTTTAAATTTAAATGATATAATAGAATATAATTTTGATTCTAAAATCAAGCAAATTAAGAATCTGATTAAAATTTGGTCATTCAGGGAGCTTACAATCTTAGGTAGGGTAACAATTCTTAAAACATTAATAATACCCAAAATCACTTACCTCCTAATGTCATTACCAAATCTATCAAAACGAACTATAGAAGATTTAAACAAAATGTTTTTCAAATTTATTTGGCAAAATTAGTCAGAAAAAAATTAAACGAGAAATATTAACCCAAGATTATAAATACGGTGGTATAAAAATGCCAAATATATATCATGTTATAACTTTTTTGAAATTAACCTGGATGAGAAGACTTTTTCTAAATGATACAAAGTGGGTTAATTTATTTAATTCTACAACAGGTCTAACTACAAAAGATCTTATCATCCATGGCGATTATTTCATTATACTAAAATGTGAAAAAATTCTAAATACATTTTGGAAAGATGTACTAATTAGTTGGGTTTTAATATAGCAAAAACTAAATATTGAAAATAATGAAGATGTACAAGGATTAAATATCTGGTATAATACCAAACCATTTTTGTATACCAGTTATTTAAAGAACGGGATTATTTTTATAAATGACTTATTAGATGAAAGTGGAAAGATTTTAGATTTTTAGTCTTTTAAATACAGATATAATCTAAAAACATTTAAAAAAAAAATATTTATCATTTGTAAATGCTGTAAAAGCTTTCTTACGCTCATTAAACAACATTAACAACATGACATTCATTTCTGGCAAAAGACCTGTATTACCTTTTAAAATGAAAATTATGCTAAACAGAAACACTAAAAGTAAAAAGATATACACTGTTTGGAACAAAAAACACATTATACCAAAGTCACAAACAAAATATGCATCCAAAGGTTTAATGTTTCATTATCATATGTGGGAACAGTTTTATTCGTTACCTTTCAAATATATGAAAGATACAACCTTGTTATGGTTTCAATATCGATTGCTTCACAGAATTTTAGCTACAAATTCTTTCTTACATATGATCCACTATGTAGATTCGATAAAATGTAACTTTTGCAAAAATGCTCCTGAAACATTACAACACTTGTTTTATGATTGTCATAAAGTTAAAATTATATGGGAAGCATTACAAGAATGGATATTTGAACAATTGAAAATGAAAATTTTGCTAAATAAACATATAGTTATGTTTGGCATGATAAATGGTGAAATAAACCAAGTATATGTAGTTAACTGGTTAATAATTAATGTAAAATATCATATCTATTGTACGAAAATACTAAGCAATCATCTTAATATTAATATTATTAAAAATACACTTCAACATAAATTTCATATTGACAAATATATTTACTTAAAAAACTGCGAGTATGACAAATTTAATGAACGTTGGGGAAAGTGGCTTCACCTTTTTAATGATGATACCTAAAATTATGTCTTGTATATTTGTATGCCTATGTTTCTATCTATAAAATGACATAGCTTGTTTGGAAATTAAAAAACATATCTTTGCTATCTCTTTTTAAACATCGTACTTTTACTTTCATACTTTATCTGTCTTTTCTCTGTTAGATACCAAATGTCATTATTATTATATAAATACTCAATAACAATCAGTTTCAAAGTTGACTTGGGTATCTAACGAATCTCTGCTTGAATTATTTTCCTTATCTTCCCTTACCCTTTCCTTCTCTTCTCTCTTTTTTGTATTTTGTTCCCTTTTGACCCTCAGATTACAAGTTGGTAACTAATTGTATGAGGAAGCCTATATAGATTCATATTTGTAAACAGAAAATCTTAAACATCACATATAATATATATTTTTATAATTTTGTATGTCATACTATTTGTATATAACTTTTATGTGATACTGTAAGACAATGATTCAAGGCTCCCAACCTTGACATTGCCTATGATCTGGGGGTAATAAAAAAAAAATAATAATAAATAAATAAATAAATAAACAAACAATATATATATATTTATTCTTAATACTTGGGTATGATATTTAGAATACTAAAACACACTCTGACCATGTATATATATATCATGACATTCTTAAGTAATCGTAATCGTAATCGATTAATTTTGTCATGTAATCGCCCCATGTCTATATATATATATATATATATATATATATATATATATATATATATATATATATATATATATATATATAGTAAAATAATTCCAGACTCAGTAGTTCTTCATCGTTTTATTGCTACAGCTCTGTTTCGTATGGTCAAATAATGACCACACTCTTCAGGCAATATTAACGAATACTGTTAAAAACGTTTGCGACTGATGACGTCACAACGTTAGTTGATGTATGACGTAATTCTCGACAACTATATCGTGTCACCAAGAACATTTTGAGAATTCAGGTCTTATACTGGCGCTTGGTACAGTTAGGTGACATCGGTGTTACTGATGTTTTTTAGAACGAATTTATTTCGGTGGTGGCATGGACTTGCTAATTCATTGCGTTTGTTCAGGCTGCACAGGTGTTTCTGACATATTATGATAAACTTTTCGTAAAGGCATAGTTAACATTTCTTATTTATGTTACTGTAGGGTTAACATTTTTTGAGTACCTTCCACTTTATGCGGAAGGATTTGTTATTGTCCTTCAGGTTCCATATGTGTTTTGACAGCTCTGTTTCATTTCTTTTGTTTTCATGTTGGAAGGATGCCGTGTGGTTTCTGTATCGTTCTTTGAAATTGGTTGCTAACCCTACGTATGATTCTGTGTTTGATTTTGTTGTCACTGTTGCTTGGTACACCACGTTGTATTGGAGGCATTTTTTGTCGAGTGGGCATTCGGGTGTATTTCTACAGTTGCACTCTAATGTCAAAAGCAGCATCGGGAAAAAGTTTTTAAACACAATCGACAAATGCTTCACCAAGAACCACCCATTACACAAGATCTTTAACAGGCATACACTCAAACTTAGCTACTCATGCATGCCAAACATAAAAAACACCATCTCATCCCACAACAAGAAAATACTCTCTGATGCAACAACGACGCCAGCACAGCAACCAAAAAAAGAGTGCAAATGTAGAAAGACGCCCGAATGCCCACTCGACAAAAAATGCCTCCAATACAACGTGGTGTACCAAGCAACAGTGACAACAAAATCAAACACAGAATCATACGTAGGGCTAGCAATCAATTTCAAAGAACGATACAGAAACCACACGGCATCCTTCCAACATGAAAACAAAAGAAATGAAACAGAGCTGTCAAAACACATATGAAACCTGAAGGACAATAACAAATCCTTCCGCATAAAGTGGAAGGTACTCAAAAAATGCCAACCCTACAGTAACATAAATAAGAAATGTTACCAATGAAGTTTACACAAACAAATACTACATGCGTATTTAAAGCTAAACAAAATAAATCGATTTATGTATTATTAAAATATGCATATAAATTTAATTATAAGACTACGCGGAGTCCGATAATGTGCACATAATTTTTCCGGTTCATACTTACATATATATATATATATATATATATATATATATATATATATATATATATATATATATATATATATATATATATATTACACACGAAAATGAAAACATGACACATTCTTATTTAATATAATGTGCTGGTCACGAATAATTATGTGAGAAATATATCCTATATGAAAACAAACAAAACCGTTAAATATAGACCAACGTATAGTTAATTACCCTTTTCATATTCCGATATCACATGTACGGTATTACATTACAGACACACCTTTAATCGATATATGATACCGCCACCCGTCCAGTGACCATTTGTGCGCGTAAAAAGAATTCACTTCTCACCCGAAGAACAAAATTGGATGCTGGCGGTCATATGTCGAGCAGAGTAGTGTCATCAAAGGGTTAATGAATGCATAGCTATAGAGAAACAATGCCGGCCATTTCTTTGTTTGAGATGACAAAGCTGTTTTTATATTGGCTCCTCAGGTGACGGATAAAACGAAAGGGAAATGAACCCATTTACAGTGGCGTAGCCGGGTGTGGGGTGTGTGGGGGAGGGGGGGGGTTGAGCCTTTTCGCTTATTAATAACATTAAAAAGGTTCCTGTGTCAAATCCCACTACACAGGTGACACCCCCCCCCCCCCCCCCCCCCCAATATAAAATCCTGCCTACGCCACTGCCCATTTAATACTATTATCATGTTCAATTATTTAGACCCAAAGTTGTTTGCAAATGTTACGTTTATTTCCTATTCGATATTTGTTTTCTTTGCATTTACATGAAAACAAACCCAAACCCCGACAGGTTTTATATACAAATCATCATATAAAATGCACGAAGTTGACTTAATTCCACTTTTTAAAAATCTCTGTGTCTTTTGAATGCACGTTATTTCTCCTATAAATAACTACGGTCATTTGCATATCAAAACATTGGGATCTGAGGCTACGTGAAGGCCATTATAGCTTGTTTCACGAAATCAAGGTTATATTGTGTTTTGCAGTGTGTAACAGCATTGTCTAATCTTTCCGTTAAACATAGATGTAAACAAACAGAACATGTAACCCTTTCTTGTAGGTGCATTATATTTAATAAATTTAGCTAATGTATTATGTATTTTTATTTTATTATATCATTTATATATTAGCATACCATACCTAACCTAACACAACTGAGATGTAGCACAGTAATAAACACAAATCACCTCACACACCGCAGGAATGTGCTTTCCAAATTTATAAATAAATTTAATGCAGGGCCGGACCCAGAAGACCGGGGGGGGGAGGGGGGGGAATAAAATGTCAAAGGCCACCAACATCAAATAATAATAAAAATGTTATTTAATTTGCCTCTAAATTGGGAACTCATACGTATATATATATATATATATATATATATATATATATATATATATATATATATATATATATATATATATAGTATTTAGGGAGGTGCTAGGGGCCGGGGTTTGGGGGTTGGGTGTTACATTTGTAATGCGAAAAACCAAAGGGCTATTGTTCGGACTCGTATGGGTTCAACCACTTTTTCATCCCGCAGACACAGCCCTGAATGTTCAAAGTACGATAGCATTGCTTGGACAATAACATCATTATTTCGATCTATGACTGCACGTGCTATTGTAGCAATGTGTAAACCACGTAAAATACAAGTTAGGTAGGGTATATAAATTCATTGGAAATGTATTAGTCGACATTCTTGTTATTGTTATTTGAGGAAAAATATGGGTAAATCGAAAAACACTTCAGTTGATGTAAAATCGTGTATTAAGAACGTTTTCGATTATTTTGAAGATGAATATCAGCGCGGTAGACCTAGGTATGCTTCTTATCGAATTGTCGATCGAGTTGCCGCTGCACTTAAAGGTAGTACTAAACCAAATAACTTCCGGCTGGGTCAAAGTTCGAGGTGCACCCAACTTTTGATAGAGAAGTGAACACCACAAGTCCTGTGATTAGTTATAAATGTGAGTGTGTTGGTTGTAAAAAATAATAGTTTCATCTGGGTAAAAAAAATGTGCGATTTTATTTCATCTAGTACCACTGTGTCAAGTAGCCTTGTGCTTGGAACATGTATGGTACCTGTAAAAAAAAGTAATCGAATTTTGTGTGGAACTTGGATAGTCATAGACGCTACCCGTTATGCCAGAAATGAGCAGCTGGACCCCCAATTTTTTGTGATTCACTTTAAGGGTGATGAGTGGTAGTATTTATATCCGTGGCGTTTATGTCGGTTGATACGTTGCAGGTAGGAGTTTTAGCCACATATGTTACTATTATCGGCTATGGGATTTGATTTGGTAGTATACACCCTAAAGTTTCGGTTTCAACAGTAAAAAGAACTGTGAAAAATCTAAGTTCTACGAATCCAAGCACAGAAATCACTGTTAAAAAACGCGACCGAAAACTCATAGATTTATTTGATAAAGATGTTATTAGACGACGAGTATACAGATTTTATACATCCAGTTTACGAGAACAGGGGTATTTAAGTGTATCAAGATGAGACCTGGGTGAATGTCAACCACACAACATCCCACCACTGGACAGATATCCACCCGGGCACAAGTACCGCCAATCACCTGCCGAAATCAGACGCTGCTGATCGAGTTCCTAAACTCTGTTCGGTGACTGGGAAGGGAAAAAGACTTATTATTTAAAAAAACCAGACGGAGACTATCATGGTGAGATGAATCATGAAAATTTCATCAAATGGTTTGAAGAACAACTTATGCCTTCTCTACCAGAACCTTCTGTTATCGTCATGGATAACGCAAGCTACCACAACAAATTAACTGAGATTACACGATGTCCTGCACTAAACGCTAAAAAGGAAGAAATATACCTTCTGAGAGTAACATGACAAAGCCAGTTCTTTATGAACTTGTGAAAAGTAACAAATGTGCAAAGCAATTTGTTACTGATGATATTGCTGAACGCCATGGGCACTTGTGTCTAAGACTGCCGCCAAGACATTCTGAACTCAATCCGATAGAACTGATCTGGAATCAAGTCAAAGGGCACATAGCTCGTCATAATGATGGTAAAATGACCACGGTGTGGAGAGAACTTGCATATGCATTGAACTCTGTCACACCTACACACTTCTCTGATGTAGTTAAACATGTAATAAAGATCGAAGAAGATTTTAGAAAACAAAATAGTTTTATAAGAAATAAAATACCCCCTGTGATAGTCCCCATTAACGAAGATAGTGATGAAGAAATGAGTTCGTCGACTGATTAAGGAGTATTACTTTAATGTATGCATAAACTCTTTAACACCAAAAACTCTTTATTTCCATATCATTCACTATCAAACAACCTAACAACCTATAAACTAATCGACTAGAAATGCATATAGACTACACATACATACGAGAGAAATGTTTATTTAACGACACACTCAACGCATTTGATATACGTTTATGTGGCGTCAGACAAAACGGTTAAGGAGCATTATGACAGTGAGAAAGAAACTCGCTACCGCCACATGGGCCACTGTTTCCGATAAGCAATTTGATAAGCAATAAGGGACGTTTTATATGCTCCATCCCATAGACAGGACAGCACATACCACAGCCTTTATACATCAGTTGTGGTGCACAGGCTGGAACTAGACACAACCCAATGGGTCCACCATGTGGGATCGATCAGTCGACCTACCATAAGCGAACGCTTTACCTCTGAGCTACGTCCCGCTCCATATACAAAAGAAGCCTTAAGTGGGGTTGGGGTTGTGCAGAGGGTTACACCTCCACCAATCGCATGCATACCATATTCTTCTCTCTATCTCTCCCTATAACCATATAACCATAGATTAAAATATGTTGAAAGCGTCGTTACATAAATGACGTCTCTCTCTCTCTCTCTCTCTCTCTCTCTCTCTCTCTCTCTCTCTCTCTCTCTCTCTCTCTCTCTCTCTCTCTCTCTCTCCCTTCAGCGCCCGCGCTTGTGTATTCCACAATATAATTATAATATTTGATACATATTGTTTTTTCAAACTGAGGTTTTGTCACTTGAACTCCCCACCTGAATCCGCGCCTGCTTCATGTTTACAGATATTTTCTTAAATATAGGTCATACTACGATTTGTGCGGATAGGACGATAGAAGCGAACATTAGTTTGAAACGCACTATAGAATGATGCTTTTGATATGCAAATGACCTTAGTTATTTATAGGGTTTTGTTTTCTTGTTTTGTTTTGTGTGATAAAATTTGCGGTAGGACTAAGTAGGAGTTAACTCCCTTACACTAAACATTATAATGGCAATTAGTTTCCATTGGAGGTTCCAACAGACCAAATCAATTCCTATTGCCGATAATGTTAACATTTACTAATAAAAGTGATATAATCAGCGTATGAACACACCCAGACAATACACTCACATTTAATTTACCTGCAACAAAATGGGTGGGGGAGTTCACATACCATTTAAGAGATTTAATTAATGTTGTTATTAGCAACCGTCATTTTTGCTGAAAATTACAGTTCCATTTGTGTGGGTATCCTGCACTCGTTTCAACTTCTGGTGTATACTGCATAACAACTGTATAACATATACAAGTGTATTTATTTATTGCCAATAGATAATAGTATTTGCACAAATAAAATATCACATATTACTATCCAATCACAGCCGCAGCTGTTTTCACTCCGAAAACGCCATGCATCCTGGAGATATAACTAGCCTTATGAGCGATAGGTATTCGATCGTATCTCGGTACCGACTCCCACCCAGAATGGATTTTCTCTGGTTCAGTGAGGTCGTTTAAGGAGACTTTCTCTCACTAACTACTTACCACTAACTACAGTCATGGCCAGACAGTAGAATAAAATCCAGTCCAATCCAATCCATTACAATACAATACAATACAATATAACACAACACAGTACAATAAAATACAATACAATACAATGCAATACAATGCATTGCAATGCAATACAATACAATACAATACAATCTTCATTGCAATCATTGTATGAGTACACTGGTTAAGGGGACAGATTCCCATTTAATAAAAGAAAGAGAACGCAAACATATGAACTAGTAATACCAACAGTAAACAACAGATTTAATACACATATCTGCATCAATATGCCACACATACATAAATATACATACACGTGTACGCACGCACATACACACACATACACACACACATACACACACACATTTACATTTATACACACGTACTCATACGCGTGCGCGCAAACATACGGTGCACACATACACACAAATACACACACACACACAGAAAGAGAGGGGGTGGGGAGAGAGAGAAACGAGACGCACATAGCGCACAAGACACATATGACAATATAGTAATGATAGGATCGCTGAGATTGTCTTTAAGCACGAAAATAAGGTGGTTTTTTTAAATATATGTCAGATATATGTTTGACCACTGGCATAGTGTTAGTGTGCAGAGTCATACCGCTTCC